>NC_079190.1:507717827-508017827 GCF_029499605.1 Hyla sarda | reverse complement strand
AAAAGTTCTCAATAAAAGCAAATAAAACCCAAAAATACCTAATAAAGGGCGTCGGTCCTATAATCTCCGTCCGGTGTTTTAGTCCAGAATTTCTATTCTCACTTTGCACCCAGTTCCACCAATCATCTTAATTTTACAGGTCGATGTCTCATTTACATAATTGGAATAAAACCAAATCTAATTAGTGGGAAGAAGCGATGAGTGAGCGGGGCCCGGGGGGGGGGGGGGGGTCTATCCGAATGTGCGCAGACAAATCTTATATTTGAGGAAAGTAGGTTATATGTTTTAAATATAAGGCTGAGTCTGTCGTTATGAGACACCACAGGTTCTTTTTTTTCTCACAGTAATTTAAAAAAAAATGAGGATTCTTAAAAAGACTGTAACGTTACGGACCTCGAAATATGCAAAACTCATCCCCCGCCATTATATTTTAGGAGATCACATGATGCTGGGAGCCTGGGATAAAACAAATGCACAAAGAAGAAGATGCTCACTCTATAGATCCCCATAACTGCGTAATCTGCAGATCCCCATATCAGTGTGTCCTTTACAGATCCCCCATATCAGTGTCATCTACAGATCCCCATAACAGTGTGTCATCTACAAATCCCCCATAACAGTGTGTCATCTACAGATCCCCCATATCAGTGTCATCTACAGATCCCCATAACAGTGTGTCATCTACAGATCCCCCATAACAATGTGCCATCTACAGATCCACCATAACAGTGTGTCATCTACAGATCCCCCATATCAGTGTCATCTACGGATCCCCCATAACAGTATAATCTACAGATTCCCCATATCAGTGTCATCTACAGATCCCCATAACAGTGTGTCATCTACAGATCCCCATAACAGTGTAATCTACAGATCTCCCATAACAGTGTGTCATATACACATCCCCCATAACAGTGTGTCATGTACAGATCCCCCATTACAGTGTGTCATATACAGATCCCCATAACAGTGTGTTATCTACAAATCCCCCATATCAGTGTCATCTACAGATCCCCATAACAGTGTGTCATATACAGATCCCCCATAACAGTGTGTCATCTACAGATCCCCATAACAGTGTGTCATATACAGATCCCCCATAACAGTGTGTCATCTACAGATCGCCCATAACAGTGTGTCATCTTCAGATCCCCCATTACAGTGTCATCTACAGATCCCCCATAACAGTGTCATCTACAGATCCCCCATAACAGTGTGTCATCTACAGATCACCCATAACAGTGTGTCATCTACAGATCCCCCATTACAGTGTGTCATCTACAGATCCCCCATAACAGTGTGTCATCTACAGATCCCCCATAACAGTGTGTCATCTACAGATCCCCCATAACAGTGTGTCATCTACAGATCCCCCCATAACAGTGTCATCTACAGATCCCCCATAACAGTGTCATCTACAGATCCCCCATAACAGTGTGTGATCTACAGATCCCCCATGTACAGTATACAGCACTGTGCCGCCATGTACAGAATACAGCACTATGCCACCATGTAAAGTATACAACACTATACCACCATGAACAGTATACAGCACTGTGCCGCCATGTACAGTATACAGCACTGTGCACCCATGTACAATATACAGCACTGTACCGCCATGTACAATATACAGCACTGTACCGCCATATACAGTATACAGCACTGTGCCGCCATATACAGTATACAGCACTGTGCACCCATGTACAATATACAGCACTGTACCACCATGTACAGTATACAGCACTGTGCCGCCATGTACAGTATACAGCACTGTGCCCCATATACAGTATACAGCACTGTGCCGCCATGTACAGTATACAGCACTGTGCCGCCATGTACAGTATACAGCACTGTGCCACCATGTACAGTATACAGCACTGTGCCGCCATGTACAGTATACAGCACTGTGCCGCCATGTACAGTATACAGCACTGTGTCGCCATGTACAATATACAGCACTGTGCCGCCATATACAGTATACAGCACTGTGCCGCCATGTACAGAATACAGCACTATGCCACCATGTACAGTATACAGCACTATGCCCCCATGTACAGTATACAGCACTGTGCCGCCATGTACAGTATACAGCACTGTAACGCCATGTACAATATACAGCACTGTACCGCCATATACAGTATACAGCACTGTTCCGCCATGTACAGTATACAGCACTGTGCCGCCATGTACAGTATACAGCACTGTGCCACCATGTACAGTATACAGCACTGTGCCGCCATATAAAGTATACAGCACTGTGCCGCCATGTACAGTATACAGCACTGTGCACCCAGGTACAGTATACAGCACTGTGCCGCCATGTACAGTATACAGCACTGTACCGCCATGTACAATATACAGCACTGTACCGCCATATACAGTCTACAGCACTGTACCGCCATATACAGTATACAGCACTGTGCCGCCATGTACAGTATACAGCACTGTGCCACCATGTACAGTATACAGCACTGTGCCGCCATGTACAGTATACAGCACTGTGCCGCCATGTACAGTATACAGCACTGTGCACCCATGTACAGTATACAGCACTGTGCACCCATGTACAGTATACAGCACTGTGCCACCATGTACAGTATACAGCACTGTGCCGCCATATACAGTATACAGCACTCTGCCGCCATGTACAGTATACAGCACTGTGCACCCATGTACAGTATACAGCACTGTGCCGCCATATACAGTATACAGCACTGTGCCGCCATATACAGTATACAGCACTGTGCCGCCATGTACAGTATACAGCACTGTGCACCCTGGTACAGTATACAGCACTGTGCCGCCATGTACAATATACAGCACTGTGCCGCCATATACAGTATACAGCACTGTGCACCCATGTACAGTATACAGCACTGTGCACCCAGGTACAGTATACAGCACTGTGCCCCATGTATAGTATACAGAACTGTGCACCCATGTACAGTATACAGCACTGTGCCGCCATGTACAGTATACAGCACTGTGCACCCATGTACAGTATACAGCACTGTGCACCCAGGTACAGTATACAGCACTGTGCCCCATGTATAGTATACAGAACTGTGCACCCATGTACAGTATACAGCACTGTGCCGCCATGTACAGTATACAGCACTGTGCACACATGTACAGTATACAGCACTGTGCACCCATGTACAGTATACAGCACTGTGCCGCCATGTACAGTATACAGCACTGTGCCGCCATACAGATCTCCTGTATAATACCGTAATTACAGATGTGCAGTGATGACACCTTCTGGCACTGACAGTAATAATTCTAATTCAAGCATGTTCTAAGATTATTACAGCAATGAACAGGTTAAGGTTTCGGGTTCCTTTCTCCACTGTTACATGTCACGTTCCGTCCATCATTACCTCGTGGTGAATATAAATAGCGACCATCTATAAATACGGATTCATACTGAGAAGACGCTGCGAGGATTTATTATAAGAAAAGGGGAACTCTACACGGAGCGCGACGCTTACTCACCGCTCGTTGTTTCCTATAAAGACATTGATTGACGGATAGAGAATGTTACATTGTACAGAACCTATTACAATCCGGAGGCTGCGGACCGGGCACCAAGAGGTTAATGAGAGTCCTGCACAATCCTGTTATTTCATGGTGTTTTCTTTCCTCCTTATTAAAGTGGAAGGTAATATACAGTATGTGAAGTGATGGATGACAGACCATAGATAGATAGATAGATAGATAGATAGATAGATAGATAGATAGATAGATAGATAGATCTGAGATAGATAGATAGATAGATAGATAGATAGATAGATAGATAGATAGATAGATAGATATGAGATAGATAGATAGATAGATAGATATGAGATATAGATATGAGATAGATAGATATGAGATAGATAGATAGATATGAGATAGATATGAGATAGATAGATAGATAGATAGATAGATATGAGATAGATAGATATGAGATAGATAGATATGAGATAGATAGATAGATAGATAGATAGATATGAGATAGATAGATAGATATGAGATAGATAGATAGATAGATAGATAGATAGATAGATAGATATGAGATAGATAGATAGATAGATGGATAGATATGAGATAGATAGATAGATAGATATGAGATAGATAGATAGATATGAGATAGATAGATAGATAGATAGATATGAGATAGATAGATAGATAGATATGAGATAGATAGATAGATAGATAGATATGAGATAGATAGATAGATAGATATGAGATAGATAGATAGATAGATAGGAGATAGATAGATAGATATGAGATAGATAGATAGATAGATATGAGATAGATAGATAGATAGATAGATAGATAGATAGGAGATAGATAGATAGATAGATATATATGAGATAGATAGATAGATAGATAGATAGATAGATAGGAGATAGATAGATAGATATGAGATAGATAGATAGATAGATAGATATGAGATAGATAGATAGATATGAGATAGATAGATATGAGATAGATAGATAGATAGATAGATAGATAGATATGAGATAGATAGATAGATATGAGATAGATAGATAGATATGAGATAGATAGATAGATAGATATGAGATAGATAGATAAATAGATATGAGATAGATAGATAGGAGATAGATAGATAGATAGATAGATATGAGATATATAGATAGATATGAGATAGATAGATATGAGATAGATAGATAGATATGAGATAGATAGATAGATAGATATGAGATAGATAGATAGATAGATAGATAGATAGATATGAGATAGATAGATAGATAGATATGAGATAGATAGATAGATAGATATGAGATAGATAGATAGATAGATATGAGATAGATAGATAGATAGATATGAGATAGATAGATAGATATGAGATAGATAGATAGATAGATAGATAGATAGATAAAGATGAATGTAGGCAGCACACCAGGATTCGTGCACAATTAAAGTGCTTTTATTCCAAAGATAAAGACACGGGCTTGCGGAATATGGCGCGCTCTTTAGAAGGTCAGCGTTGAGACGGGACTGCTTGACCCGGTAATGTTTTTAATCTTTCTCATTACGTCACTTCTGACACTTTATTCACATATGTTTTATCACCGATGAATATTAGAGATCGGATATACTATTTAGGTTTACCACTGTAGATGTTGTATATTGCACCTTATTGATTGTATAATTACTTATGATATGAGAAGTTTTGCACTTTATTTACATGTCAAAATGTCATGTGATATGCTAATGTTGGTGATGTCACAAAACGGGGAGTGTATTTAAGCCCCGCATATATCACTTGTAAACCACGTGAAAATGGCGGTGTGAGATCGCCGAAACGTTGTCTTTATCTTTGGAATAAAAGCACTTTAATTTTGCACGAATCCTGGTGTGCTGCCTACATTCATCTTTATTGGAAAACGGACCGGAGCACCGAGGTCTTCAGGGCTGGCACCCACCCAAAGTACTATTAGGAGGTGCCGCTTCAATTGGGATTTCTAGATTGATAGATAGATAGATAGATATGAGATAGATAGATATGAGATAGATAGATATGAGATAGATAGATAGATATGAGATAGATAGATAGATAAATAGATATGAGATAGATAGATAGATATGAGATAGATAGATAGATATGAGATAGATAGATATGAGATAGATAGATGGATATGAGATAGATATGACAGATAGATAGATAGATAGATAGATAGATAGATAAGAGATAGATAGATAAATAGATATGAGATAGATAGATATGAGATAGATAGATGTTACGCCGAGCGCTCCAGGTCCCTGCTCCTCCCCGGAGCGCTCACGGCGTTCTCCTCTCTGCAGCGCCCCGGTCAGACCCGCTGACCGGGAGTGCTGCACTGACACTGCTGGCGGGGATGCGATCCGCATAGCGGGACGCGCCCGCTCGCGGGTCGCATCCCAATCTTCTTACCTGTCCCGGTCCCCGGCTGTCACGTCCTAGCGCGCGCGGCTCCACTCTCCAGGGCGCACGCGCGCCAGCTCTCTAAGATTTAAAGGACCAGTACACCACTAATTGGTGCCTGGTCAAATCAGTGTAATTAGCTCACCTGCTCCAGGCCTATATCACCTCACTTCCCCTTCCCTGCATGGCCGGATATTGTTGCATTGTGCCAGTGAAAGCGTTTCCTGTGTATGTCCCAAGCCTGTGTTCCAGACCCTCTGCCGTTGCCCCTGACTACGATCCTTGCTGTCTGCCCTGACCATCTGCTACGTCCGACCTTGCTCTTGCCTTGTCCCTGTGTACCGCGCCTAGTTGAGTCACTATCGGGTGGAACGACCTGGGGGTTACCTGCCGCTGCAAGTCCATCCCACTTTGCGGCGGGCTCTGGTGAAAACCAGTAACCCCTTAGACTCCGTTCCCCTGGTACAGCCCACATCATCACCCCACTGACACAGAGGATCCACCACCAGTGTCCTCACAGTACCCGGATCCTGACAGTAGATATGAGATAGATAGATAGATAGATAGATATGAGATAGATAGATAGATATGAGATAGATAGATAGATATGAGATAGATAGATATGAGATAGATAGATAGATAGATAGATATGAGATAGATAGATAGATATGAGATAGATAGATAGATATGAGATAGATAGATATGAGATAGATAGATAGATATGAGATAGATAGATATGAAATAGATATGAGACAGATAGATAGATATGAGATAGATAGATAGATAGATATGAGATAGATAGATAGATAGATAGATAGAAAGATATGAGATAGATAGATAGATATGAGATAGATAGATAGATAGATATGAGATAGATAGAGCAGGAAAGCAGCACTCCAGGGTGAGAAAAGGTGCTCGGGTGCCTACTGTGTCGGGTCTAGGTTGGGGACCCCTCCAAACACAGAAAAATTTAATGGACAGTGGCACACCAGGTGTCAGCAAAAAAAATGTGATTTATTCCAAAGACGTGTAGGTAACGTTTCAGCTGGCTCATCCAGCCATTTTCAAGCCCGCTTGAAAATGGCTGGGTGAGCCAGCTGAAACGTTGCCTACACGTCTTTGGAATAAATCACATTTTTTTTGCTGACACCTGGTGTGCCACTGTCCATTAAATTTTTCTAGATATGAGATAGATAGATATGAAATAGATAGATAGATAGATAGATAGATATGAGATAGATAGATATGAGATAGATAGATAGATAGATATGAGATAGATAGATATGAGATAGATAGATAGATAGATAGATATGAGATAGATAGATAGATAGATAGATAGATAGATATGAGATGAGCGGATCGAAGCTGACGAACCTGAATTTGTTAAGAATTTCATGAAATATTTGATTCACAATTAATGCAAATATTGCTGTGATTCTATCACACAAATTGGTTCATTAAACTCCATTTACTGCGTTACAGGCTCCAGGGCATCTAAAATGGTGGATCCACATGTCATTACATGGGGCAAGGGATGCTGGGAAGGCGAGAACAACGGTAGGCGGGATGACCCTGAATCACATGCAGGATGCAGCCTATCAGCAGCCAGTCACCCCTGTGATGTCACAGCCCTATAAAATCGGCAGCCATATTGCGGCCAGCCTCTTCATTCATTACACTGCAGAGAGATAGGACGGACATCCTGTGTGTGTGTGTTACAGCAGAGAAAAGCGCATTCCAGCAGCGTTTCACATCCTCCTAGTCACATCAGCGTTCTCGTGGACAGAGAGCATTGTTTATTTCACTGAAAAGGATTTTTGCTGCAGCTGCAGACATTAACCTCCCAGTCACTTTCCTCGGCATAGTATTACAGAGGGGGGCAGAGAGCTGTGTGTTGCCTCATACATTTCAACAAGCTGCCTCAACTTCATAAACACACCTGCTGGTCTTGTAGGCAAATACTGTTTTAAGCATAGTGTAGCATATTGTACTCCCCTCATATACGCACTAAGAATGTCAGGCAGAGAAGTGCCAGGACGTGCACAGAGGAGTGGCAGAGGCCTAAATTCATCAGGTAGAGTTGGAAGCAGACTAGGGGCGAGTGGCAGCAGGAGTCGCAGCGAGAGGCCTGAGCTCCCGTTATCAGCCAGCGGTCGTGTCTCCACCAGCAACCCATCTGCCATCGTCGATTGGTTAACACGCTTATATACATCATCACAAGTGACATCTGACAACAGTCAACAGTCGGTGGGTTCCTCAGACACAACCCTCAGTTGGCATGGCCCAGGAGCAGTCCCTGTCCTCCCATTGCCTTTGTCCTATGCTATTCCCTCTCCCAAAGAAGTATCTTATGCTGCGGGTTCAGCTCCACTATTTAGTGAGGACGATCTAATAGAGGACAGTCAGCAGCTACTGGACAGCCAAGAAGGGGAGGAGACATGTGACGCTTGCTCCACTAGGTGGCCAAGTAGTGATGCGGAGAGTGACGTGGGAGGCGTTGTTGCAAGGGTTTAGGGTCCTGAAGCAGACACTGTTGGGGAACCTGAGGAGGACATCAGTGACGTGCAGACCCAACTCGATTATGATGAAGCCGACCGCAATTGGGAGTCGGGTGCAGAAGGGGCTTCATCATCATCATCATCAGGAGAAGAGAGTTGCAGGTTGCCCGTGAGGCAGCAGCTGAGCCAGCAAGGCGGTAGCATGATTGGCAGTCAGCATGGTGGCAGAAGTGGAAATTCTGGAGCCAAATGTAGGGAGACGACCTGCTTTGTGGCCGCCTACCTTGGGCGGTTTTTCTGGTAATCTGACAGGAGGGGAGGAGCAGAAGCAGCTAGAGGAGCTGGAGGGTTATGAGGAAGGCGAGACAGAGGACCCAGACGCACCGTGGCAGTATGGAGTGGAGATGGAGGCAGGGATTTCCTCCGAGTCACTTGCACAAACGGCCCGATGCATGCTCAGTTGCTTGCGTAGTGACAGCCAAATTGTCACCATTTGGGGGCCTTTTTTACACCCACTGAGAGGGAGGACAAAGTGACCTACTACAGAGACATCCTATGTAGTCAGTTGGCCAATGCCTATCGGCACCATCGTTCATCCTCTCGCAGGTCTGGATCGGGGGGGCACCCTGCACTCACCTTCCACTGCCATGGCTGCTGGGGAGGGGTGGGGTGGCAGGAGCAGTACCAGCTCCCTCAGCAGCAGCCTGAGTCTACAGTCGCTGATGAGAAGCTTTCTTCACCAGCATAGTGAAGCAACTCATCATCAACAGCAGGTAGACCTGAAGCAAGACCTGAACCAGCAGGTGATGGCATACCTTGACATGCCCATGCCAACACACCTAGAAGATTCGCTGGACTTCTGGGCAGCCAAACTCGATTTATGGCCGCAACTAGCGGAGTTTGCCCTGGAAAAGCTGTCCTGCCCGGCCAGTTGTGTGCTATAAGAGCGGGTGTTTAGTGCGGCCGGGGGCCATAGTCACCCCAAGGCTAACTTGTCTTTTTTTTTTTTTTTAAAGCCGAGGAACGTGCTCTCGAATCACCCAAAGTGCAAGAAAAAGTGCAAACGTGTTACACTAAAAAAACGTGCACAAAGGATGCGGTCTATCGCAAGCCCTTCTCCGATAGGAGAGAGGCCCCCCAACAAACCTTACCCTTCGCCTCCGGACCAAAAGGTACATGCGAGGTTCCAGGTTCGATGTCCCTTTTCGCTGAAGCTACTAGGGGACCACAAATGCTCCCGGCATCCCCCTTGGCCAAGGTATCTGCCCACAGAGCCGATAACGGTAGGTACTCTGCCAAAGCAGGAGTACCCGGGGTGTTTGCAGGGAGGTGCGGAACCTAATGGCCACACACACCTCCCCTAGACCGACAGGAGGGACACCCAGAAGGGCTACCACATCCTGACAAATCCTGTGGACACACAACACGAAAAAAGTGGTACAGTGTGTGGCAGTATTATATTCAGGGGTACAGTGTGTGGCGGTATTATATTCAGGGGTACAGTGTGTGGCAGTATTATATTTAGTGGGTACAGTGTGTGGCAGTAATATATTCAGGGGTACAGTGTGTGGCAGTATTATATTCAGGGGCTACATTATATTCAGGGGGTACAGTGTGTGGCAGTATTATATCTCAGTGGGTACAGTGTGGTGGCAGTAATATACTAAGGGGTACAGTGTGTGGCAGTATTATATTTAGTGGGTACAGTGTGTGGCAGTAATATATTCAGGGGTACAGTGTGTGGCAGTATTATATTCAGGGGGTACAGTGTGTGGCAGTATTATATTCAGGGGGTACAGTGTGTTGCAGTAATATATTCAGGGGTACAGTGTGTGGCAGGTAATTATATTCAGGGGGTACAGTGTGTGGCAGTATTATATTCAGTGGGTACAGTGTGTGGCAGTAATATATTCAGGGGTACAGTGTGTGGCAGTATTATATTCAGTGGGTACAATGTGTGGCAGTATTATTCAGTGGGTACAATTTGTGGCAGTAATTATATTCAGGTGTACAGTGTGTGGCAGTATTAGTATTCAGGGGGGTACAGTGTGTGGCAGTATTATATTCAGTGGGTACAGTGTGTGGCAGTAATATATTCAGGGGTACAGTGTGTGGCAGTATTATATTCAGTGGGTACAATGTGTGGCAGTAATATATTCAGGGGTACAGTGTGTGGCAGTATTATATTCAGTGGGTACAATTTGTGGCAGTAATATATTCAGGGGTACAGTGTGTGGCAGTATTATATTCAGGAGGTACAGGTGTGTGGCAGTATTATATTCAGTGGGTACAGTGTGTGGCAGTAATATATTCAGGGGTACAGTGTGTGGCAGTATTATATTCAGTGGGTACAATGTGTGGCAGTATTATTCAGTGGGTACAAATTTGTGGCAGTATTATATTCAGTGGGTACAGTGTGTCAGAATTACATTCAGAGGGTACAGTGTGCCAGAATTATATTCAGAGGGTGTGTGCCAGTATTATATTCAAAGGATACAGTGTTTGGAAGGTTTCTAATAATTATTGTTTTCATATAGAGGATCAGAATGCGCTGACATAGCGAGGAGACGTCTGGGCGTCAAGTTCTGCAGTGAGAACATTTAGCTGGACCCGGCGGTATGTACCACCTGAATTAGATAAGGAAAGACTATAGAGAAAACGTCACCTGTAGTCACTGATATCATTGTATAGTGTCCTGACTGTCCCATCACTGGTAAGTTTTGCAGTAATGATGGGTGAAACAACAACTCCCAGCATCTCCTCACCACTACTTACGTCATACTGGGAGTTGTAGTTTTAAATGGTTAAAACTTCTTTAGCCCTTTCCCATTTTGTGGTAATTGGTGTATTTGGTTATTATACTGGATACATTTAATAATATTGTAAGTTCCTTAAGCAACACCTTATTTTCTGTCCACCAACGCAAAATTCTCTAATAGAGCCCCTCCCGAGACTAGACTCTGGATCCGCCCCTGAGATAGATAGATATTATATAGATAGATATGAGATAGATAGATAGATATGAGATAGATAGATATGAGATAGATATAGATAGATGGATATGAGATAGATAGATATGAGATAGATAGATAGATAGATAGATAGATATGCGATAGATAGATTGATTGATATGAGATAGATAGATAGATAGATAGTACTCCAGAGAAGAGCAGCACACAAAAAAATTGTGAAAAAACGTGGGTTTATTACATTATTCCAGTGCAAAAATCAGGAGAGCAACGTTTCCGCGGCCTCTCGCCGCCATTGGTAATGGCGGCGAGAGGCCGCGGAAACTTTGCTCTCCTGATTTTTGCACTGGAATAATGTAAAAGACCCATGTTTTTTCACAATTTTTTGTGTGCTGCTCTTCTCTGGAGTACTATTACAAGTGGAGCCCTAACCCAGGCACCCGTATAGCGTGCACCTATTACAAGTTTACTGTCAAGGCTGTGCTACTTTTCTTGGATTTTAGATAGATAGATAGATAGAAGGATAGATAGATAGATAGATAGATAGATAGATAGATAGATAGATAGATAGATAGAGCAAGGATACATGGTATCTTCATATTCAGAACAATACATAGAGTACAGATCTTTATTTCTTGTTTCTATGAGGAGCAGCTGGAGATATAATGGATTTGTTGCATTGATTTGAGGCTTCCCAGTCCATTACACAGGCTGCTGATGAGTCGGTATCTGGCAGCGGTCTGTCCTCTGGGTAAGCAGAGGTTAATGCTGTGGCTGCCCACCACCCTCCTCACGAGCTGCACCTCTGCTTGTTAGAATTTTTCATCATGGCAGCCGGACGCTGAGCTGACAGCCCAGGGGCGGCGTAGGAGGACTGTGAACCCCGGGCAGAACAGGCGGTGAATGAGTATTCAGAGGAAATGTAATAGAGCAAAAACAAATAATAGATCACAATTGGTGCGAAACAAAGAGCGCCGCACCGATATTTATTCATGGGGCCCGCGCTGCCCTGCAACTGAGCCAAATCCATTTTTCTTCTCAGAGGAGAGGCCGGCTCACTTTCTTTAAAAAAATTATACAGAATTGTTACATAGAAGAATTATTCCTCAAAAAGTCAGAGATTGTGCCGCCCCCGGTAATGCTCTGCTGCACAAAGTCACTCTCAACTTTTTGTAATTAAAAAATTTACGGTAACTCCATTTCTATTAGCCTCAATGTGCCCATCCCCCACTAATAAAGACTCTCTGGGGAATAGGAGGCTGAGATACTGGGAGGATATTAAAGGGATAGTGCAGAAATAACAAGCTATGCTATTCCCTGGAAAGTTTCTAAACCCCATTGTCCCCCATATGTGTTGCCTCAGGAGAATAGTATGAGGCATCAGGAAAAGGCTTGTGGGGACTGTAGTGGGTTGATGAGGAGGGTTTTGGTCCCGATATGTCATGTGGTTTGATTAACCCTATGTATCTCTGTGAGTCCACAATGTCCTTTTTATTTAAAGGGGTACTCCGCCCCTACACATCTTATCCTCTATCCAGTGGCGGGACCCCTGCGATCTCCCTGCTGCATCCGGAGTTCGTTTAGAGCATCAAATACAGCGCCGGTGGCTCGTAACGTCACGGCAATGCCACACTCATGAGGTCACGGGCACACCCCCTCAATGCAAGTCTATGGGAGGGGGCATAACAGCCGTCATGCCCCCTCACATAGAGTTACATTTAGGGAGCGTGGCCTTAACATCAAGAGTGGAGAGCGACCATAACGTCACAAGCCTCCACCCCGCATCACCAGTCATCTGGCATGGAGCGAAGTTCGCTCTGTACATCGGATGTCTGGGGTGCCGCAGCCGAGGGGCTAGGGGCAGAGTACCCCTTCAACCTCTTCTCCTAATGCATAGCCCAGGACAAACACTTCTGTAGTCAGGGTTTGGGAAAGTAACTGTAAACTTAACTTTACTCCTGAGGCAGACTATGCAGAGACACTTCTTCTTTGACTTATCCAGAAGAAACTTCCCAACTTGTTTGTGTGTAACTGGACCAGGACAGGACGCAATCGATGACAAGTTTACTTTGTGCCGTTGAGCCCCAGAACACTTCTCCTGAATGCTACCCTTTGGGTCTTGAGTTTCTTCAGCTGAAAATACTTATGTACTTGCTGCGGGATCCCAGACAGATGAGGCTTGGTTATTGGAGTATTGTGGTTATAGGACTATTGTGCCTGTATGAGGTGTGACTTTCCCGTAGTGACAGAAACTGAAAAGCACCAAAATCAGGACTAGATTGAATAACTAGAGAATTGGTTCCACTTCCAATCCCAAGCAAAGGGGAGAGAGGTGAACAACTATTGGACAAGAGTTGGACATATGATGACCATATACTACTCTGTTCATTTTGCAAGACATTTTTGGAAAGGCAATTATTAGCCCCTACAATGCAGAAGAGAACTAATTGTATGCACTGCCCATCACCTGCCCAATACCATCCCTACAGTGATCATGGTGGGGGCAGCATCATGTCTGGAGGAAACCAGGCACTGCTCATCCCCTACCCAATACCATCCCTACAGTGATCATGGTGGGGGCAGCATCATGTCTGGAGGAAACCAGGCACTGCCCATCACCCCCAATACTATCCCTACAGTGATCATGGTGGGGGCAGCATTATGTCTGGGAGAAACCAGGCACTGCCCATCACCTGCCCAATACCATCCCTACAGTGATCATGGTGGGGGCAGCATCATGTCTGGAGGAAACCAGGCACTGCCCATCACCTGCCCAATACCATCCCTACAGTGATCATGGTGGGGGCAGGATCATGTCTGGGGGAAACCAGGCACTGCCCATCTCCTACCCAATACCATCCCTACAGTGATCATGGTGGGGGCAGCATCATGTCTGGAGGAAACCAGGCACTGCCCATCACCTGCCCAATACCATCCCTACAGTGATCATGGTGGGGGCAGCATCATGTCTGGAAGAAACCAGGTACTGCCCATAACCTGCCCAATACCATCCCTAAAGTGATCATGGTAGGGGCAGCATCATGTCTGGAGGAAACCAGGCACTGCCCATCACCTGCCCAATACCATCCCTACAGTGATCATGGTGGGGGCAGCATCATGTCTGGGGGAAACCAGGTACTGCCCATCACCTGCCCAATACCATCCCTACAGTGATCATGGTGGGGGCAGCATCATGTCTGGGGGAAACCAGGCACTGCCCATCACCTGCCCAATACCATCCCTACAGTGATCATGGTGGGGGCAGCATCATGTCTGGGGGAAACCAGGCAGTGCCCATCACCTGCCCAATAGTGTTGCTCGCGAATATTCGCAATACGAATTTTATTCGCGAATATTGCAAATTTGCAAATATTCGCGAATATAGCACTATATATTCGTAATTACGAATATTCGTATTTTTTTATTTTTTTATTTATTTATTTTTTTACAGTACACATAACAGTGATCATCCCTCTCTGCTTCCAGCTTGTATGGTGTAAAGGCTCTAATACTACTGTGTGAAACTGGTGTGCGAATTTTCGCATATACGGAAATTTGCATACGATAATTTTCGCATATGCGAATGTTTGCATGCATTTATCTTTGTATATGCTAGTTTTCGCATATGCAAATTTTTGCTTGCGCTTATCTTTGTATATGCTAATTTTCCTATACGCAAATTTTTGCATATGCGAAAATAAAACACGAATATTCGCGAATATATGACGAATATTCGTCCATATATTCGCGAATATTCGCGAATTCGAATATGGCCTATGCCGCTCAACACTACTGCCCAATACCATCCCTACAGTGATCATGGTGGGGGCAGCATCATGTTATGGGGACAGGGAGACTGGTCAGGGTTGAAAAAAGCTGCATGGAGTTAAGTACAGATTATATTTTTTATTCAGAATGCTCTGGACCTCAGACTGGGGTAATGGTTCTCCTTCCAACAAGACAATGACCCTGAGCACAAGGCCGAGACAACACTGGAGCAGATTAGGGAAAACTCTGTATCTGTCCTTGAGTGACCCAGACAGAGTCTGAACCCAATGGAAGATCTATATATATATATTTATATATATATATATATATATATATATATATATATATATATATCCTAAATAAATACACACACTGTGCAGAACATGTTTAATTAAAAAAATAAATACATTTTTTTAATTTAAAATCTTCATACATTCTTGTTGCACAATGATTTTTTTTTTCCGTTTTTGCCATAGATTTTTTGGTAAAATGACTGATGTCACTACAAAGTAGAATTGGTGGCACAAAAAATAAGCCATCATATGGATTTTTAGGTGCAAAATTGAAAGGGTTATGATTTTTAAAAGGTGAGGAGGAAAAAGCAAAAGTGAAAAAACGGAAAAACGCTATGTCCTTAAGGGGTTAAAACCTTTGGACACGTCCATCAACTTTGATAGCGGCATCTAAAGTGTTAATGTCGGACATCAGCCTGATTGGTGATGTCTGGCATTAGCTGTGGGTTCTAGCTAATGATTTATACAACACAGTGGGAGCAGGCACTGGGCGTACACTTACGCCTTGTGTCCTTAGGTCTCATTTACACGGATGGATCCCCAGCATATTTTACACTGCGGATCCCCCCGACAATGGACCCTACAGTGCTGCCTCTATCTGTGCCTGCTCATACCGGCAATCCTCCGCTACGAGCAGACACACTTTGATGTGTATACTCGCACACATCGCGGCTGCTCTCGGCCTGGCTCAGGAAGCAGGAGGAGCGGCCATGATGTGTGCGAGTATACACATCAAAGTGTGTCTGCTCGTAGCGGAGGATTGCCGTTATGAGCAGGCACAGATGGAGGCAGCACTGTAGGGTCCATTGTCAGGGGATCCGCAGCGTACAATACACTGTGGATCCACCCCTGAATGAGCCCTTAGGGTACGTTCACACGTACAGGATCTGCTGTATATTTTCTGCAACTGATTTTGCTACCTATTGAAGCTAATGGGTTGCAAAATCAGCTGCACAAAATATGCAGCAAAAGTATGCAGCAGATCCTGTACATGTGAATGTACCCTTAAGGGGTTAATGAGTTCACATGTTGTCCTTCCAGAGGGGTCACTTTCCCTCCTCCAGTGTCCACAGGTCACATTACCAGAACAATTTATGGAAAAATCGCGTCTCCCTACCCCCCCCCCCCCCCACCCTAGCGACGCCACTGCTTAGCACTTCTTGTGTAATGTGAACACCGACCTGCGGTACACTGACGATTAGGTGAGCGTGTTACACCTGGGATTCCCAAATGGATCGGAGGGAGCTGTAGTGTCTGGAGGTGCTCGACGTATGTTGAACACTGTGAACATATATAGCAAACATAGAGAGAGAGTAACGGAGCACTCACACTGTGACTTCTGTATGGAGGGCAGGAGGCTGGAACTCAATCACGGTATTCCCCAGCGGGGAGGCGAAAGATGGAATGAGGGGAGCCTCAGATGCCGGCCCTAGACCGTATCACGCCCACTGGCGCTTTGTCAGGCCGTGTACGATTTTTGTAGAGGTGTCTAGCAAAGAGCTCATAGGTCACTTGAGGGGTCACCTGGTCACTAGTGCCTCCTGGGTTACAATCACATGGTAACAGCTATTAAAGAAACAGAACATTTTATTATACAACTTATGTACATTGGGGATAACACATAAAGGGGACCCTGGGGACATGGAGAAACTGTGCCTGACAGGGCAGGAGAAGTACGGGGAAACACCATCCCGTACTGGGCCACCACATATCATTGTCACTGAGCCTGTCTTATCCCCTTAGATCCCTGTATAGGCTACAGAAACCGTCTGGTGTCTAGAACCTGCTGCAAAATCTAATTCCCGAAATGTTTCCTGTAAAGGTTATTACCTGTTAGACACCATCACACATGACATTCTTTTCTCCACCGACATCATCAGCGCACAAAGACAATTATCACTTATTACCGAGCTCTCAGCACTTTCCTTCTCTGACTTATTAAATGTTAATATTCTCAGAATTGATGGAAAATTACAAATCCCTGCAATTTTTTTTCTTTGCCCTTAACTGAATGTAATAGCAATATTTAATCATGACTGGCGCATCCGGCACCTTCCGTATATTAAGAAAGAGCGGGGACTTGTATTATCTACCTACATGTCCGATCCTGGGTAACTTCACAAATATCTATTCGCCTGTATTTGACCTTTCTGTCTTAACCTTTCTGTGAATTTTGTTAAGAACCCCAATTTTTTTCAATAAAATTAAAATAAAACATCACAACGTATGTTACGCCGAGCGCTCCGGGTCCCTGCTCCTCCCCAGAGCGCTCACGGCGTCTCTCTCCCTCTCGCTGACCGGGAGCGCTGCACTGACATGGCCGTCGGGGATGCGATTCGCACAGTGGGACCCGCCCGCTCGCGAATCGCATCCCAAGTCACTTACCCGTCCCGGTCCTCTGCTGTCATGTGCTGGCGCGTGCGGCTCAGCTCTCTAGGGCGCGCGCGCGCCAGCTCTCTGAGACTTAAACGGCCAGTGCACCAATGATTGGTGCCTGGCCCAATTAGCTTAATTGGCTTCCACCTGCTCCCTGTCCATATTACCTCACTGCCCCTGTACTCCCTTGCCGGATCTTGTTGCCTTGTGCCAGTGAAAGCGTTTAGTGTTGTCCAAAGCCTGTGTTCCAGATCTCCTGCTATCCTTATTGACTACCAACCTTGCCGCCTGCCCCGACCTTCTGCTACGTCTGACCTTGCCTCTGCCTAGTCCTTCTGTCCCACGCCTTCTCAGCAGTCAGCGAGGTTGAGCCGTTGCTAGTGGATACGACCTGGTTGCTACTGCCGCAGCAAGACCATCCCGCTTTGCGGCGGGCTCTGGTGAACACCAGTAGCCTCTTAGAACCGGTCCACTAGCACGGTCCACACCAATCCCTCGCTGACACAGAGGATCCACTACCTGTAAGCCGAATCGTGACAACGTACTAGCAAAACCCTTGATACACTGTAATTAACATAACGACCACTGGGGGGCCACATATAGACTAAAACAGCATAAACAACTCCGGACAGAGCATCACCAAATTATGTCTTTGTTTCAAGTTGATCACCTTAAAGGGGTACTCCGCTGCTCAGCGTTTGGAATAAACTGTTCCAAATGCTGGAGCCGGCAGCGAGAGCTCGTGGCATCATAGCTCCGCCATCTCATGACCTTACGCCCCGCTCCCTCAATGCAAGTCTATGGGAGGGGGCGTTACAGCCGTCACGCCCCCTCATATAGACTTGCATTGAGGGACTGATGTCATGAGGGGGCGGGGCTAAAAATGTCATACGCTCCCAGCGCTGGCTCCAGCCTTCGGAACAGTTTGTTCCAAACACTGAGCAGCGGAGTACCCCTTTAACTCATTTCTGGGCCTGTCTGGGCTTTTCATGACCTACAGATTTGGCATTATCCCCTGCGTGGCAGCGCTCTTCACCTTCCCGCCGGTCACACTATCTGACTTATTCTCTACATTAGAGTCTATGGGGAATGAGTGGGGTTTGAGTGACAGTGGAAGTAAAGTGCCGGCTGTTATGTAATGCACCACTAGATGTGATTCCACTCGATCTGCGTGAATGTGATCAGTGCAGTCAGAGGAGATACTGCATGGTCTACAATAAATTGTTTTCTACATATGTAGCAGAGCCGCCGCCGCTTTGGTTGGATATGTTATAATTTTATCCATCAGAATCCAGTAAAGATTGTTAGCAGGGAGGCCGGGAGCCACGGCATCCATCACCGGGCACATGTGGGACCTCCATGTTCTTGGCTTCTTTGCCCGGTGACTCTGTTTGGGTCCAGGCAGCCGCTTGTGATATTTTTAATCATTCTGATTCTTTCAAACAACAGGACATTTCAATAAATCAGTCAGCGAGCGCCAAGCCCGGCCAGGGGAAGATTTATCATAAGGGATGAAAGGCCAAAAAATTGTTTACAAAAGAAAAAGAAACATAAATACTGTACATAAATATTTATAGAATTCTATCTATCTATCTATCTCATATGTATCTATGTCATATCTATCTATCTCATATCTATCTATCTATCTCATATCTATCTATCTATCTATCTATCTCATATCTATCTATCTATCTCATATCTATCTATCTCATATCTATCTATCTCATATCTATCTATCTCATATCTATCTATCTCATATATATCTATATATCTAATATCTATCTATCTCATATCTATCTATCTATCTATCTATCTCATATCTATCTCATATCTATCTATCTATCTATCTATCTCATATCTATCTATCTAATATCTATCTATCTATCTATCTATCTATCTATCTATTTCATATCTATCTATCTATCTCATATCTATCTATCTATCTCATATCTATCTCATATGTATCTTTCTATTTACCTATCTATCTATCTCATATCTATCTCATATCTATCTATCTATCTATCTATCTATCTGTCTATCTCATATCTATCTATCTATCTATCTATCTATCTATCTATCTATCTATCTCATATCTATCTCATATCTATCTATCTATCTATCAATCTATCTCATATCTATCTATCTATCTATCTATCTATCTATCAATCTATCTCATATCTATCTCATATCTATCTATCTATCTCATATCTATCTATCTATCCCATATCTATCTATCTCATATCTATCTATCTATCTATCTATCTATCTATCTCATATCTATCTATCTATCTCATATCTTTCTATCTATCTCATATCTATCTATCTATCTCATAGCTATCTATCTATCTCATATCTATCTATCTATCTATCTATCTATCTATCTATCTATCTAATATCTATCTATCTATAGGTAGTAGAATGCAAATGTGGGCAGCACTGAGAGAAGAAAATCCTTTGGTGCTAGCTATGTTGGACCTGGTCC
The DNA here is from genome assembly GCF_029499605.1 of Hyla sarda. Classification (NCBI taxonomy): domain Eukaryota; kingdom Metazoa; phylum Chordata; class Amphibia; order Anura; family Hylidae; genus Hyla; species Hyla sarda. The sequence goes on along the minus strand of NC_079190.1, from coordinate 507,997,527 downwards.
CAATGGAAGTCCCAAAAATGTAGAAAAAAGAAAAATAGCAGCACACAGGTTTTTCGGTGAAAAAAAGTGTGGTCTTTATTCACCCATCATCAGAGGCAGCCGAAATGTCGCCTCTGATGATGGGTGAATAAAGACCACACTTTTTTTCACCGAAATACCTGTGTGCTGCTATTTTTCTTTTTTCTATCTATCGATCTATCTATCTATCTCCAAGCATAAGAAGTGCAGCTGGAGTAGATAGGGGTGCAGGCGATGACTGTGGTCCCAGTCGCCGACCGTGTCCATAGATATATACTTCAAAGAAGTAGCAGCACACCCAGGTAGCATATGGTGCAAAATAAGTGAGCTTTATTGGCCCATGTTATACGACGTTTCAATGATATCTCACCATCTTTATCAAGCATGATGGGCCAATAAAGCTCTGTCTGTCGGTCACCGAGGGCCTGATGAAACGCCAAATGGCGTGAAACAGTGTCTGTCGTCCGATGCACGCTCCTGCCATCCAGCTCTGCTCGCGACTTGGGGTGATGTCCTGTCTATGTTCCAGTTGAACTTGAAATAAATTGATGCAGCAGGATTACCAGGTCTGTGCTCTGTTTCCTTCTTTTGTTGCCGCTATATATATATATATATATATATATATATATATATATATATATATATATATAGACAACCGACAGAACCGCAGCACACCAAAGTCACGTGAAGTGGTTGTTTTATTCCAACTTATGCAATGTTTCAGACGCCCGTGCGTCCTTTCTCAAGCACTTGCTTGAGAAAGGACGCATGGGCGTCTGAAACGTTGCATAAGTTGGAATAAAACAACCACTTCAGGTGACTTTGCTGTCCTGCGGTTCTGTCTGTTGTCTGGATACAAGGGCCCCTGGCCTGGGCTTCTCCCACTTGCACCACCCGCTACTCAAGGACTGATGTGCCGCTCTATTTGCTATCTCTTCTATATATATATATATATATATATATACATACATATCCTGTCCCTCTCTTTTAATAACTTAGTTCATTTAATTACAAAAAGGAACTGAACGCCAAGCCTAGGTCAACTCTGAACATACACCGTACAATGTGCACAGAGATAGAGAAGGGTCCTCATCCAGTTCTGATGTTCCATGTGTAGCGACATCCACAGGTCTGCAGAGATAAAATCATCGTTGACCAGGAATCTCTGGATAAGAAATTGGTATACTGTCACTCCTACAATGCTTCCCGGTATTCTCAAAGGGTCAAGTGTAGTGGGACTTTCCCTTCTCCCTCAACGACTATCGGGGCAACCACCCTACTAAGGGTGTCCTCTGATCCAATTAACCCTTTGGAGTAACCAAGTACTTTCTGAACTCTACGCGTATCTTCTGAACCCTACGTGTTTCTTCCGCATCAGTTGATTCATCAAGGGGTTATACAGTTGGGGTGAGGGTATGCACATCACTGGGTACTAATGGGGTGTAGGTCTAGTTTGAAGCCACATTGGTGGATCACACGGACATAATATCAGTGATTTCGGCAATATAAGGCTAAATTCACATGGTAGAATGTTTGCACATAAACACTCCATGCGGACATTCGACAGACAATGGAGTGCCTGCAGAACATGCCAGCACTAGGACCGCTTAGAAATGTGCCACCTCATAGACGGCAATGCATTTCCTTTTGGAATTCAATGAAAGAATAGACATGACTATTATTTTCGCGTAGACCAGAATCTGAATTTCCATGCTATAAACATTTGGTAAACTGCCATGTGACCAGGGCAGCAAAATCCCAATGAAATCAATTGGACTCTGCTGCTGCTGAATGTCCGTGCGGAATATTCATGCAGAATTCTGCACAGACTTTCTTCCGTGTGAACATACCCTAACCATCAGAATGCCAAAATCCATATAGATTGCAGCAAGCAGAAAGTCAACCGACAGGTGGCGCACCTGTCAGGGGACCAATCGGCAGTAAGTGGTCAAATTCTGCGGGAAATTATTTACGTGTGAACGCACCCCTAGGCAGCAGCATTTTACAGATAAAAACATGTCATGGTACAAAAAAAATAAAATTTGCTCTCACATAGCATGAAAGATAAAAAATTAAAAAAAAGTAAAAAAAAAAATTATTGGGTAGAATATGGTCAAAGCATTTTTACATTTTTTTTTAAAGATAACAAAAAGTCATATAAATCGGATTTTGCTACATTTGTACTGAACTGCAAAAAAAAGCCCACAAATATATATATATATATATATATATATATATATATATATATATATATATATATATACATATATATATATATATATATATATATATTATTATTATTTTATTTTTTTTTTTTATTTTTTTTTTGGCATTACATTTTATGATAAAACAAATGGTTATTTACAGGATTCTCCTTTTTTGGTCCCACAAAAAACAAACCCCCAATTTGTAAAAATGAGTTACACACATGGCAAAAAATCACTGACGGGAGGAAGGGTTAAATAGAGCAATTAACCGGACTGGTTTATTATATTCCCGCAGTGCGTAAAGTAACAAAAATGCAACAAAATAACAGATTCTGTCTCATAGACTGGCACGAACAATGACAAATATTTATGTAACCTATTAGTCTGTTTATAGCGATCAGGAAATCCCAGCGTGAGAAACAATTATGTATCTATCGCAGACTACATGACTTTCATCTACAGGACTTTAGAGGCGGAGTCGGAGTTTAGCGCCGCGCTCAGTGGGTTCTGGATAACATGGCCGCCTGCCCAACCTGACCAAACTCGTATTAATTTGAACACTGTAGGAAACTTCTCTGGCTCATCTGTTTTCGTGTTATGAGTTTGTATCTTTTATATCTTGGGTTTTGCAGTTATTATTTTTTGTTAGTTCCTTTGTGACTTCCTGTCCATCTGTGCGGGATGTCTCATCATTATTTTTTATTACTGCTATAGACATTTGACTGTGACTTAAAGGGTTACTCCGCCCCTAGACATCTTATCCCCTAATCGCGGGGGTCCTGCCGCTGGGGACCCCCGCAATCTCGGCTGCGGCTCCCCAGACATCCGGTGCACGGAACGAAGTTTGCTCTGTGCCGGATGACTGGAGATGCAGGGTGGAGGCTCGTCACGCCCCGCTCGTGATGTCACAGCCACGCCCCCTCAATGCAAGTCTATGGGAGGGGGCGTGACAGCTGTAACACCCCCTCCCATAGACTTGCATTGAGGGGGCGTGGCCGTGACATCCCGAGTGGGTTCGGAGCCGTGACATCACAAGCCTCCGGCGCTACACCCAATGCTCTAAACAAACACCGATGGGACCCCCGCAATCAGACATCTTATACCCTATCCTTTGTATAGGGGATAAGATGTCTAGGGGTGGAGTACCCCTTTAACAAAGGAGCGGATATTACGTTTTGTGTAGCAAAGCTGAGTTAGTCAGACGTAACAGCGTGGCCGAATGTATGTGCAACCCTTACCCTTACAGGAAATACGTGAAAAAAAAGTAGTGGTTTATTGGCTCACATAGCGTGCTATGTGAGCCAATAAAACCACTACTTTTTTTCACGTATTTGAGGAGTGCTGCGCTTTTTCTACATCTATATTACATGGACTTTGATCGGGTCTGGGGAGCTGGCACCCGCTGCTGTATTGGATAAGTAGTGCTGCAGATTTTCTTCATTTATATATATATATATATATATATATATATATATATATATATATATATGAATGAGGTGCGGTTACAGGATGCTTCCTTGTGCTGAACAATGCCTCAGGCAGAGGAACACACAGGGAATGAATGCAGCAGATTTGCTATTGACTTGCTGGGTGGAGAGATAGTGTGCTGCGTAGAAAAATGTTCTGCAGCAGCTCTTAGCAGAGGACTGGCAGGGGTGCTATCGGAAGTAGGGTAGGCAGGGTAGGAGCACTGTGATTCCATCCTGGGAATTGTAGTACTGAGCAACTGCTCAACCAGAAAGCACAGTGATTATCTGACATAAGAAGAGACCCACAGACATGCATAGCAAATAGGTTTTTGGTGGTTTCAGAACTAAGGAAGACAGGTAAGCAGAGTTATAAGATTTGGCAGTATTTTTATTTTATTTATTTTATACCTGCTGTCGGAGTACCCCTTTTAGATGCTCTTATCAAAACAGTAACTTTAGGGCTATTTACTGCTATGATAACCAATTGGCACCTGTGAATGCATTGGGGTGCCAATTGGAGCCCTGGCAGTGTGGACAATTATCAGACCACCTAATACTGGTCTGTTAGTGGCTGATACCAGGTCAGTTCATGAACCTGCTTCATACACTCTGGGCGAGTATCCTCTATATATATACAGTGTATATATAAGTCATGGCCGTAAATGTTGGCACCCCTGAAATTTTTCAAGAAAATGAAGTATTTCTCACAGAAGAGGATTGCAGTAACACATGTTTTGCTATACACATGTTTATTCCCTTTGTGTGAATTGGAACTAAACCAAATAAGGAGGGAAAAAAGCAAATTGGACACAATGTCACCAAACTCCAAAAATGGTCTGGACAAAATTATTGGCACCTTTTCAAAATTGGGGAAAAATAAGATTGTTTCAAGTATGTGATGCTCCTTTAAACTCAACGGGGGCAAGTAACAGGTGTGGGCAACATAAAAATCACACTTGAAAGCAGATGAAAAGGAAGTTCACTTAGTGTGCCACACTAAGCATGGACAACAGAAAGAGAGAAGAGAACTGTCTGGGGACTTGAGAACCAAAATTATGGAAAAATATCAACAATCTCAAGGTTACAAGTCCATCTCCAGAGATCTAGATTTGCCTTTGTCCACAGTGCGCAACATTATCGAGAAATTTGCAACCCTTGGCACTGTAGCTAATCTCCCTGGGCGTGAACGGAAGAGAAAAATTGACGAAAGGTGTCAACGCAGGATAGTCCGGATGGTGGATAAGCAGCCCCAAACAAGTTCCAAAGATATTCAAGCCGTCCAGCAGGCTCAGGGAACATCAGTGTCAGCGCGAACTATCCGTTGATATTTAAATGAAATGAAACCCTATGGCAGGAGACCCAGGAGGACCCCACTATGGAGGAGACCCAGGAGGACCCCACTATGGAGGAGACCCAGGAGGACTCCACTGCTGACACAGAGACATAAAATAGCAAGACTACATTTTGCCAAAATGAACTTGAGTAACCAAAATCCTTCTGGGAAAACGTCTTGTGGACAGATGAGACCAAGATAGAGCTTTTTGGTAAAGCATATAATTCTACTGTTTACCGAAAACAGAATGAGGCCTACAAAGGAAAGAACACAGTACCTACAGTGAAATATGGTGGAGGTCAGTGATGTTTTGGGTTGTTTTGCTGCCTCTGGCACTGGGGGCCTTGAATGTGTACAAGACATCATGAAATCTGAGGATTACCAATGGATTTTGGGTCGCACTGTACAGCCCAGTGTCAGAAAGCTGGGTTTGCGTCCGAGATCTTGGGTCTTCCAGCAGGACAATGACCCCAAACATACGTCAAAAAGCCCCCAGAAATGGATGGCAACAAAGTGCTGGACAGTTCTGAAGTGTCAGCAATGAGTCCAGATCTAAATCCCATTGATCACCTGTGGAGAGATCCTAAAATTACTGTTGGGAAAAGGCGCCTTCCAATAAGAGACTGGGAGCAGTTTGTAAAGGAAGAGTGGTCCAACATTCCAGCTGAGAGGTGTAAGAAGCTTATTGATGGTTATAGGAAGACACTGATTTCAGTTATTTTTTCCAAAGGGTGTGCAACCAAATATTAAGTTAAGAGGCCAATAATTTTGAAAGGGTGCCAATAATTTTGAAAGGGTGCCAATAATTTTGTCCAGACCATTTTTGGAGTTTGGCGACATTATGTCCAATTTGCTTTTTTTCCTCCTTTTTTTGGTTTAGTTCCAATACACACAAAGGGAATAAACATGTATATAGCAAAACATGTGTTACTGCATGTCACGATTCGGCTGGCAGGAGGTGGATCCTCTGTGCCAGAGAGGGATTGGCGTGGACCGTGCTAGTGGACCGGTTCTAAGCTGCTACTGGTTTTCACCAGAGCCCGCCGCAAAGCGGGATGGTCTTGCAGCGGCAGTAGCAACCAGGTCGTATCCACTAGCAACGGCTCAACCTCTCTGACTGCTGAAGATAGGCGCGGTACAAGGGAGTAGACAAGAGCAAGGTCGAACGTAGCAGAAGGTCGGGGCAGGCAGCAAGGATCGTAGTCAGGGGCAACGGCAGGAGGTCTGGAACACAGGCTAGGAACACACTGGGAAACGCTTTCACTGGCACGATGGCAACAAGATCCGGCAAGGAAGGGAAGGGGAAGTGAGGTTAAATAGGGAAGTGCACAGGTGAATGAACTGATTAAGCCAACTGCGCCAATCAGCGGCGCAGTGGCCCTTTAAATCTTAGAGACCCGGCGCGCGCGCGCCCTAAGGAGCGGGGCCGCGCGCGCCGGGACAGGACCGACGGAGAGCGAGTCAGGTACGGGAGCCGGGGTGCGCATCGCGAGCGGGCGCCACCCGCATCACGAATCGCATCCCGGCTGGGAGAGGTATCGCAGCGCACCCGGTCAGCAGGTCTGACCGGGGCGCTGCGATTGCGAGGATGTTGCGAGCGCTCCGGGGAGGAGCGGGGACCCGGAGCGCTCGGCGTAACACTGCACACGGGTGCCACGGGTTAATCCTTTTACCCATGTGCTAGGCAGGTGTGGCTATGTAACTCCAGCTCAGTCTGTATTCTTTGCTGGTTATCTTGTGCAATACTCCATGTCTGTTTGGTGCGATACACTTTGTTTTTTGTGCAAATATGCTACTATGTCTGCTTGAGCATTTACCTTGTATTTATCTTGTGATTTTTATCTGGGTTTTTAGCCATGGTTAAGTAGTATGCTCCTTGTATTTTAGTCTGTGTTACATTAGTCAGTTTTTAGGATTGTATTTTCGTTCTGCTATGTCGTTGTTCACACTGAGTTTTCTTGTATCTGTTTTCTGAGTTTTTGTAACAAGACATCCCTGTGACCTTTTAATGGGACTCCATGGTGGGAGATTGAGTTCTGTCATCAAGACATTCCTGTGTTTTCTGGAGGTTTTCTGGGAGATTGAGTTTTTATTCCTGTTTGTTCCTGGAGTCTATGCTGACTCATCTGTTTCCCAGTCTTGTGTTCTGGACCTAATCTATTTGTTAGTTATCTGTGTTCAGTGTGAACAGTGTTCTATATTTATATCCTGTTTGGTTCATCTGATCTTTGTCCTTTGTACTTGTATCTGTTTGTGAACAGTCTCCTATGTTCCTGATCAGTTTGCCTGTTTATATTCAGCTCTGTTAGTAATTGCATCCTGTTTGGTATATCTGATTGTCTAGTAGTTTCCCGTTTCTGTTTCTGGCCTGTGACCGACTATGCATATATTTGTTTTTTCACCACTGCACTTTAGCGCACGTAGGGACCAGCTCCAAGTTGTCGATTCACCGCTTAGGCTGTTTGGGCAAGAAGACAGGGAGAGTGTTTTTAGGGTCAGTTTAGGGCTCACTCTCCCTGTCCCCCCAGTTGGTCATGACACTAGGGTTAGTGCAGGGATATAAAAGGGGCAGTAAGGTTTTGCAGAATTTGCTTTATTTTACAAAGAGCCTTATTTTGCTGCATTAGTTTAGTTTAGGGGAATATCTAGGTAAGGATTTGGTAGAGTAAGTTAATGCATTTCCTGTGTTTGTTTTATTTTCTCTTTCATTCTTTATTACTCATTTAAATAATCATCCAGTCCATTATCTCCAGTTCCAGTCATCCAGTCACCACAAACATATCAATATTAGGGGGTAACAAGTTGGAATTTAGGGGGTAACAATTTAGTTGGAAATTAGGGAGAGTTAGTTAGGACCTTTTTCTGTGCTTGTTGTGTAATAGTTATTTAGTTAGACCATGCTGATCAAGTTCCCGAAGAACCATAGTTATCCTCTGTTATACTGGTTAATAACATCTAACTATCCAGTCCATATTCTCCAGATCCAGTAATCTAGGGGTAAATTGCCATCTTTTTCTTGTTACCTTAAATTCATATAACCTTTTGTCCTTTCTCTCGTGACCACCTGCTGGTCATTCTATTCACCCGCTCAGTTCTTCTGATCAGCGAGGGTCCCAATGGTCAGACCCCCACCGATCAGCTACTTACCATTTTACCAGAGAAAAGGAATAACTTTTAGCATGAAGATATATCAAATACATATATTCCTCGATAAATGAAGAGGAGTGCCTTCAATAACTACTTTTATTGGTGCTAGTTATGCTAGTTACTAGCAGTCGGCACTGCTATCCCCCTTTCTAATGCCTCCTAAAGGCGGTGCTCAAGGTAGTAAGCTGCCCAAACAATATAACGGTGGTGCTCTGTTGCCATGAAAAGAAGTCCACTGTGAATGTGTTTGGTAGGAATACAGTGGCACTCACCGGGTTTGTGTCTTAATTTTTTTTTTTATCATATAAAAGGTGCTGGTTAAAACGTCATCTTGCTGCAGCTTCAGGTGCCAATGTGAACAAGTGGTCACAGCTGTTTCTTGCCAATAGTGGCTGCTAATTTCCTTTTAAAATTTTTTAGTAAAATTGACATTTTTTTAAATAAATGTATATTTCAAAAAGTTATCTTATCAGTAGTACTACAAAATGTAAAACGTTTTTCACAATGACTGTAAGATTTATCAAAACCTCTGCAGAGGAAAAGTAGCAACCAATCAACTCGCTTCTTTCACTTTGCAGAGGCCTTTTTAAAATAGAAAGAAGCGATCTGATAGGATACTATGGGCAACTTTCCCTCTACACAGTTGTTTCTTTTTTTTTTTTTTTTTTTACTTTATTTTTTTTTTAGACATCCAAACCAAATTAAAAATTCTGTTTACACCTATAATTGACATCTCCCGTTAAGCATCCCTAAGGGTCCCGAAAGCCAGGTTAGGTAGAAGAGAAAAAAAGGAAGAGAAAAACAAAGGGAAAGAACACAGGATTTGACCAGTCTTCCCCTATGAGTCTATCTATCTATCTATCTATCTATCTCAGATATATCTATCTCAGATATATCTATCTATCTCATATCTATCTCATATCCATCTATCTCTTATCTATCTATCTATCTCATATCTATCTATCTATCTCATATCTATCAATCAGGGGTGGACTGACAACACTCAGGGCCCCCTGACCAAAAAAACATAAGGGCCCCCTACGATGCCCTGCTGCTGGTCACACTTTTGCCCCTATTCTACCCAAATCCCTCCACCAGCCCTTCACACAAAATAAACTACATTTTATATATAAGAAACACTTTAAGGTAGGTAAAATAATTTTCCATGACCAATATTACCAGTATACAAGGAGTAAATATATACCACCACACTATAACTGGATAATACCGCCATACTGTATTAAATAAAACCACTATACACAAACCAATATACTATACAGGATGTGTATACAATAGAAGTGATTATATACAGGACCATATGGCGGTCGATATCAGCTGTGCACAGGATCTGTATACTATATAAGTGATTATATACAGGACCATATAACGGTATATATCAGCTGTACACAGGATGTCTATACCATATAAGTGATTATTTACAGGACCATATGGCGTTATATATCAGCTGTACCCAGGATCTGTACTATATAAGTGATTACAGTTACATCTAGGAACTCACATCTTTTCTGATCAGTGGCGTCCTCTTTCCTTTTCTTCTCTGTCTGGATCAGACCGACATGTCGATCTCTTAACATCTGCAGGACAAACATGTCAGACTCTGCATTTTTCCAATGCCCCCCCCCCTCCCCTACACAATATTTTCATCTATAATCCCCTAACTGTTATAAAGCCATCCTTGGTGTCCCTCACAGTAAAAGGGAAGATAGGTAGGTAGCCGGGTAAATAGTTTGTATGTAGGTAGGTAGTTAGGCAGCCAGGTATGTAGGTAGTTAGATAGCCAGGTATGTAGATAATTAGTTAGGCATCCTGGTACAAACTTAGGTAGCCAGGGAGTTAGTCGAGTATATAGTCAGCACCCACTCCACCCAGTGGCAGATGCAGAGTCTAGTCTCAGGAGGAGCATTATGAAAAACCCCTATGTAGTTAGTAGGTAGCCCTCCTATTAGTTTAATAGTTTTTCCCCAAATTAGCTAGGCAGGAACATAGTAGATGAGTAGTCCCTCACATTAGGTGTAGGCAGCAGAGTTCCCTCAAATTAGGTGTAGGCAGCAGAGTTCCCCCATAGTAGGTGTAGGCAGCAGAGTTCCCCCACACTGAGTGTAGGCAGCAGAGTTCCCCCACAGTGAATATAGGCATCAGAGTTCCCCCAAAGTAGGTGTAGGCAACAGAGTTCCCTCACAGTATGTGTAGGCAGCAGAGTTCCCTGATAGTAGGTGTAGGCAGCAGAGTTCCCCAACAGTAGGTGTAGGCAGCAGAGTTCCCCCCACAGTAGAGGTAGGCAGCAGAGTTCCCCCACAGTAGGTGTAGGCAGCAGGGTCCCCCCACAGTAGGTATAGGCAGGAGGGTCCCTACAATAGGATTAGGCAGTAGGGTCACTCCACAGTAGGTGTAGGCAGCAGGATCCCCCCACAGTAGGTGTAGGCAGCGGGATCCCCTCACAGTAGGTGTAGGCAGCGGGATCCCCTCACAGTAGGTGTAGGCAGCAGGATCCCCCCACAGAAGGTGTAGGCAGTGGGGTCTCCTCACAGTAGGTGTAGGTAGCAGAGTTTTTCCCCCTCCCCCAGGAGGTGTACGCAGCAGAGTTAGAGCCCCCCCCCCCCAGTAGATGTAGGCAGCAGACTTAGTCCACCACCCCCCCCCCCCCGAGGTGTAGACAGCAGAGTTAGAGTCGTCGTTGTCATGGCTATTTATCTATCTATCTATCTCATATCTATCTATCTCATATCTATCTATCTCATATCTATCTATCGCATATCTATCTATCTATCTATCTATCTATCTCATATCTATCTATCTCATTATCGAGCAACAGGAAAATACAGCAGCACACTGCTAGCACAAAGATATAGATGAAACATGAGTATATAGATAAAACATGAGTATATAGATAGAACATGAAAATCTATACAGCTGTAATTTAATAAATGAAGATATGAAACTATGAAAATATGAGGTACTTAGCTTGCAAATTTGGCGCCAAATAGCGTGGACCGTCCCACCACGGTAAGGTGACCTCATTCTGGGACGGACCCTACACTGTGTATATGCCTCTGTGTGAACAGTACAACAGACATTGCAAGGTCTGAAACATCCAAGGCACCTAATATACACCTAATAGAGGTGGGTGGGGTGCAGGAGCCAACATGGAGGTAGCCACTCCCCCGTATGTGTAATACAACCAAAAGATAAATTGGCCAGCACTATTGATCCAAACTATTGCAAGTCAGGTTTTTAGAATAGTTTGGATCAATGGTGCTGGCCAATTTATCTTTTGGTTGTATATCTCATTATCTATCTATCTCATATCTATCTATCTATATATCTATCTCTATCTATCTATCTCATATCTATCTCATATCTATCTATCTATCTATCTATCTCTATCTATCTCATATCTATCTCATTATCTATCTATCTATCTATCTATCTATCTCATATCTATCTATCTATCTATCTATCTATCTATCTATCTATCTATCTATCTATCTATCTCTATCTATCTGATATCTATCTCATATCTATCTATCTATCTCACTGTGAATATACTTTCTGCAGTAGAACCTTCCTGATACCGTTTTGCTTTCTTACATTCCGTATATTTTCCTCATTCATAAACATTTTTTATTTTTCCTTGCAGATTGTTAAAACAAACGCAGAGGAGTCTTCTCTCTCCTGTAATTGTTCTTTTGCTTTTAGCTGCCGAATTCCCGAATTTTAAGTGTTCTGCGGCTGAGATTTACCTCCGTAACTACCTCTCCGGGGATCCTTAAGTTAGGAGAGTCATGTGTTCGGCTTTTATTTGCTCCTTACATTTGCTGTCTTTTAGTCTTTTAGATTTTGTCGCTCAAAATTCTTTCTACATCTTAAGATTCAGTAGTTGTTTTTTTTTTTTAGGAGATTCCAGATTTGGGTTTATTTAATTTCTCCATTCACTGAAAAGCATTTTTTCGCCTCCTTATATCGTAGATTTTCTTTTCCATCTTGAAGACGCATCGACAATCCTTAAGTAAACAGGAGAATATTGAGTGCTCGGCTTGTGCATTAGTCTGTAATGGGCTGCGAAATGCTGTATGAGAGAAAATGTGACAATCAGGGAATATTCACAGGAAAATGAGATCGTTCTATGGAAGGCAAAGTGGTGGTTAAGAAAAACGTTCATGAGAAAGTAAGTGCCCCCCACCCAAATACACTGACAACATCTTATAATTGGGTTGCCACCTGGCCGCAGTGGCGTACCAAGGGGGGGGGGCACCCTGGGTGCCACTCACAAGGAGGGTGCCAGGGGCGGACTGACCCGCCGCCACCACTACTGAGGATCCGGGACACTCGTCCCAGATCCCCAGCAGACAGCGCTACATTCTCCTGTATGCGCGATACATGCACATACAGGAGAAGGTGTCCCCTCTGTGTGAGCCGCATCTGCAGCTACACAGAGGAGACGTGACCTCCGCCCCCACGCAGCACGCAGTACAGGCGCCGGTGACGTCACTCATCCAGCGCCTGTACTGTGGAGGGGAGAAGACGCAGGCCCTGCAGCTGAGGAGATCGCTGCGTGGGACATCAGGTGAGCATTCTTTTTTTAATTTTATTTTTAACCCTGCATATACCTAAGGAGGGGGGGTGTAGGTCTGCATATACCTATGGGGAGGGGAGGGGGGGGGTGTAGGTCTGCATATACCTATGGGGAGGGGAGGGGGGGTGTAGGTCTGCATATACCTATGGGGAGGGTAGGGGGTGTAGGTCTGCATATACCTGTGGGAAAGAGGGGGGTGTAACTGCATATACCTATGGGAAAGAGGGGGGTATAACTCTGCATATACCCATGGGAAAGAGGGGGGGTGTAACTCTGCATATACCTATGGGAAAGAGGGAGGTGTAATTCTGCATATACCTATGGGAAAGAGGGGGTTACCTGGCTACCTACCTACCTGCCCTTTTACTGTGCAGTACACAAATGAGGGCATTATTACAGTTTGTGGGCCTATAGATGGAAAGATTGTGTAGAGGAGGGGAGGGCTCTGAAAAAATGCAGAGTATGACATGTTTTTCCTGCAGATGTTAAGAGATCTACATGGCGGTCTTATCCGGACGGAGAAGAAAAGGAAAGAGGACGCCGCTGATCAGAAAAGGCGTAATTGTGAGTCCCAAAATGTAACTGTAATCACTTATATGGTATACACATCCTGTGTACAGCTGATATCTACCTCCATATGGTCCTGTATATAATAACTTATATGGTGTACACATCCTGTGTACAGCTGATATCTACCACCATATGGTCCTGTATATAATCACTTATATGGTGTACACATCCTGTGTACAGCTGATATCTACCGCCATATGGTCCTGTATATAATCACTTATATGGTATACACATCCTGTATAGTATAATGGTCTGTGTATAGTGGTTTTATTCAGTTCAGTATTGCGGTATTATCCAGTTATTGTGTGGTGGTATATATTTACTCCTTGTATACCAGTATTATTGGTCATGGAAATTTACCTACGTTAAAGTGTTTCTTATATATATAAATTTTTGTTTATTGTGTGTGTGGGATTTGGGTGGAATAGGAGCGTGGCAGAAGATTGACGAGCTGCAGAGCCTAGCAGGGGCCCTTGCCTTTTTTTTTTGGTCCGGGGGCCCCGATCGTTGTCAGCCCCTGGGGGGAGGGGAGGGAGGGGGGTGTAATTAAGGGGGGGTGCATGTGTGCGAGGGTGCGTGTGTGTGTGTGGGGGGGTGCCAAACAAAGGGTCCGCCCCGGGTGCCAAATGCTCTAGGTACGCCCCTGCCTGGCTGGTATTTTGGCGACCCTGCTGGTATTTCTCCAACCAATCCTCCAACTCCTGGAATGTTGCACCATAACCTATACCAGTGTTTCCCAACCAGGGGGGCCTCCAGCTGTTGCAAAACTACAACTTCCAGCAATGGCTGTCTGGGCATGCTGTAAATTGTAGTTTTACAACAGCTGGAGGCACCCCTGGTTGAGAAACACTGACCTATACTATATACTACAATATAGTCCAACATGCTGGGAGTTGTAGTTTTGAAACAGCTGGAGGCACCTGTGGTTGGGAAACACTGACCTATACTATATACTACTATATAGTCCAACATGCTGGGAGTTGTAGTTTTGCAACAGCTGGAGGCACCCCTGGTTGGGAAACACTGACCTATACTATATACTACTATATAGTCCAACATGCTGGGAGTTGTAGTCTTGCAACAGCTGGAGGCACTCCTGCTTGGGAAACACTGACCTATACTATATACTACTATATAGTTCAACATGCTGGGAGTTGTAGTTTTGCAACAGCTGGAGGCACCCCTGGTTGGGAAAGACTGACCTATACTATACACTACTATATAGTCCAACATGCTGGGAGTTGTAGTTTTACAACAGCTGGAGGCACCCCTGGTTGGGAAACATTGACCTATTCTATATACTACTATATAGTCCAACATGCTGGGAGTTGTAGTTTTGCAACAGCTGGAGGCACCCCTGGTTGGAAAACACTGACCTATACTATAAACTACTTTATAGTCCAACATGCTGGGAGTTGTAGTTTTCGTTTGGGGCAGCTGCTGAGACACAGGCTGTATCAGGGCATGCTGGGAGTTGTAGTTAGTAACCAACTGCAACTTCTGAATTCAATAAAAAAAGCGATCAAAAAGTCACATCAAAACAAAAATAATACTGTTAAAAACTACAGATCAGGGCGCAAAAAATTACCTTTATACAGGCCGTATAAGGAGAAATAAAAAAGTTATAGGGGTCAGAGTAGGACAAAAATGCTCCCTTTACTACCTTAGTGCCCCTATCACTACCACAGTGCTCCCCTTTACTACCTTAGTGCCCCTATCACTACCACAGTGCCCCCTTTACTACCTTAGAGTCCATATCTCTACCACAGTGCTCCCCTTTACTACCTTAATTCCCCTATCACTACCACAGTGCTCCCCTTTACTACCATAGGGTCCATATCTCTACCACAGTGCCCCCTTTACTACCATAGGGTCCATATCTCTACCACAGTGCCCCCTTTACTACCTTAGTGCCCCTATCACTACCACAGTGCCCCCTTTACTACCTTAGTTCCCCTATCACTACCACAGTGCCCCCTTACTACCATAGTGCCCCTATTACTACCACTGTGCTCTCCTTTACTACCTTAGTTCCCCTATCACTACCACAGTGCCCCCTTTACTACCTTAGGGTCCATATCTCTACCACAGTGCCCCCTTTACTACCTTAGTGCCCCTATCACTACCACAGTGCCCCCTTTACTACCTTAGTTCCCCTATCACTACCACAGTGCCCCCTTTACTACCTTAGGGTCCATATCTCTACCACAGTGCCCCCTTTACTACTTTAGGGTCCATATATCTTACACAGTGCCCCCTTTACTACCTTAGTGCCCCTATCACTACCACAGTGCCACCTTTACTACCTTAGTGCCCCTATCACTACCACAGTGCCACCTTTACTACCTTAGTGCCCCTATCACTACCACAGTGCCACCTTTACTACATTAGGGTCCCTATCGCTACACAGTGCCCCCTTTACTACCTTAGTGCCCCTATCACTACCACAGTGCCCCCTTTACTACCTTAGGGTCCATATCTCTAACACAGTTCTCCCTTTACTACCTTAGTGCCCTTATCACTACCACAGTGCCCCCTTTACTACTTTAGGGTCCATATATCTTACACAGTGCCCCCTTTACTACCTTTGTGCCATTATCACTACCACAGTGCCCCCTTTACTACCTTAGGGTCCATATCGCTACCACAGTGCCCCCTTTACTACCTTAGTGCCCCTATCACTACAACAATGCTTCCTTTACTACCTTAGTGCCCCTATCACTACCACAGTTCCCCCTTACTACCTTAGGGTCCATATCTCTACCACAGTTCTCCCTTTACTACCTTAGTGCCCCTATCACTACCACAGTGCCCCCTTTACTACCTTAGGGTCCATATCCCTACCACAGTGCCCCCTTTACTACCTTTGTGCCATTATCACTACCACAGTGCCCCCTTTACTACCTTAGTGCCCCTATCACTACCACAGAGCTCTATTTACTACCTTAGTGCCCTATCACTACCACAGTGCCCCTTTACTACCTTAGTGCCTCTATCACTACCAGAGTGTTATTTTTATTACCTTTGAGTCTCCATCACTATTACAGCGCTCCCTTTACTACCTTGCTGCCCCTTCCCTTCCACAGTGCCTTATCATGGCTACACTCCAGCAGTGCCCTTCACAAACACAATTCATTATCTGTTGATTTTATTTTTTATCCTGAGGCGACCTTATTACTTTTCCAGTTTTTCTGTTTATTCATCTTCCTGCTTGGGAGGAACCCAAACAAGTCTGTCTAAGGCTGGGATCACACTACGATTCTACTGTACGGGAACCAGATACGGATCCGGCCCGTATCTATTTCATTTCAATGAGCCAACCGGGTTCAAAAGGGGACTCCGGTCGGCTCATTTTTGCCCCATATGCAGTTTTCTGACCGGACCTAAAACTGTGATATTCACTGAACTGCATACGGGGCAAAAATGAACCGAACCGGAGTCACCTTTTGAATCCAGTCGGCTCATTGAAATGAAATAGATACGGGCCGGGTCCAGCTGGGTTACGGGAGCGACCGGTTTTTCCTCCCCCCATATCCGGTTCCTGTACTGTAGAATCGTATTGTGAACGCCCCCTAAGACGGAGAAGCAGCTGGATGCAGTGCTGGTTCTGATTATAGGCAAAATAGGCAGTCGCCTAGAGCACCCTCTTGATAGGGGTGCCTCTCTACCCGATGCAAGGGAGTTAGCAACCAGCAGCATTCAAAGCACCTACCCAGCCAGAACCACCATCATGTGAGTGTGTCACCCCAGTAGTAAGGAGATTACATGAGGAGGGGGTTTGTTAGAGTGTGTCACCCCAGTAGTAAAGAGATTACATGAAGAGGAGGTTTGTTACAGTGTGTCACCCCAGTAGTAAGGAGATTACATGAGGAGGAGTTTTGTTACAGTGTGTCACCCCAGTAGTAAGGAGATTACATGATGAGGGGGTTTGTTAGAGTGTGTCACCCCAGTAGTAAAGAGATTACATGAAGAGGAGGTTTGTTACAGTGTGTCACCCCAGTAGTAAGGAAATTACATGAGGAGGAGGTTTGTTACAGTGTGCCACCCCAGTAGTAAGGAGATTACATGAGGAGGAGGTTTGTTACAATGTGTCACCCCAGTAGTAAGGAGATTACATGAGGAGGAGGTTTGTTACAGTTTGTCACCCCAGTAGTAACAAGATTACATGTGGAGGAGGTTTGTTACAGTGTGTCACCCCAGTAGTAAGGAGATTACATGAGGAGGAGGTTTGTTACAGTGTGTCACCCCAGTAGTAAGGAGATTACATGAGGAGGAGGTTTGTTACAGTGTGTCACCCCAGTAGTAAGGAGATTACATGAGGAGGAGGGTTGTTACAGTGTGTCACCCCAGTAGTAAGGAGATTACATGAGGAGGAGGTTTGTTACAGTGTGTCACCCCAGTAGTAAGGAGATTACATGAGGAGGAGGTTTGTTACTGTGTGTCACCCCAGTAGTAAGGAGATTACATGAGAAGGAGGTTTGTTACAGTGTGTCACCCCAGTAGTAAGGAGATTACATGACGAGGAGGTTTGTTACAGTGTGTCACCCCAGTAGTAAGGAGATTACAGTAAGGTGATTACATGAGGTGGAGGTTTGTTACAGTGTGTTACCCCAGTAGTAAATAGATTATATGAGGAGGTTTGTTACAGTGTGTTACCCCAGTAGTAAAGAGATTATATGAGGAGGAGGTTTGTTACAGTGTGTCACCCCAGTAGTAAGGAGATTACATGAGGAGGAGGTTTGTTACAGTGTGTCACCCCAGTAGTAAGATGATTGCATGAAGAGGAGGTTTGTTATAATGTGTCACTCCAGTAGTAAGGTGGGGCATGTGAAAGGGCGGAGCCAATTGGCAGGATCAAGGGGCGGCAAAACTAGCTTTCGTCTAGGGTGGCCAAAATCCTTGCACCAGCCCTGGCCGGATATATAGCAAATAGATCTTCCTATCTCTTGACATCAGTGGTCTCAAACTGTCGCCCTCAATATGTTGGAAAAATGTAACTCCCAGCATGCTCGGACAGCCAACAGCTGTCCGGGCATGCAGGGAATTGAAGTTTGGCAACATCTGGAGTGTCTCAGTTTGAGACCACTGCTCTATATGCATGTATGAAACAGGCAGTTACCAGAGGTGAAGGGTCCAGAAACAGGAAAGGATAAACAAACGCCTAAGTACATCAATCCAATGTCCGACTTACATCAGTTTTTCTTCATTTTTTTTCTAGGCTCATGAAGGGGTAGTGAGTGGGGAGACCCCATTATTTTCGGAATAACGCAATTTCTCGGCTTTTATACTTTACATTATGAATCACAAGCCCATGAAAATATATGCATTACATTTCAAAAGGAGCGAAAGAGGTGGAAAATGAACTATTGTAGATTCAGAGGAGCTCATCTGATGTCATGGAGTGAAGCCCAACCATGAAGAGTTAATGGGAAAGACAGAATTAGAATCAGGTCTCCAAATCACTTTACCATCACTTTCTCATACTGGTCCCACAATCTTCCATCTTTTTACTGGTAAGACTTGTCTATTGGACATTTAGATGGGGGAAGGATCCCAAATCTCCATTGTTATCCAAGTTTTTGTTGTTCCTTACCATAGAGAAGTAGAAGAACATTGGAATTTAGTCCAACTGTTTCCTTCAAGGGCCATTAATGTAATAGTAACCCTTTAACCCCTGGTTCTTGGCACATAGCGACTTGGATATTGCATTTTACAGCGAGTCTATGAAGCGACCACAGGAGTTGCACTTGGGTGATGATGGTGAGTGACCCTCATCACCCATCACAGTGATGTCCATCACTAACCTCTTAAATGACGCAATCAACGCATTTGGGAGGTTTGTGGCAGGAGTGGCCAATCGGTAGCACCACAATGTGACTGCGGGGTCGAAACATTTTCCCTGAGTGCTGGTCCTGCCTCAGCAGACCCTTCCAGCAGATTGCCGATCACGCTGAGCAATGCTATATTCAGGGCCAGATTAAGGTTGCCTGGAAGACGGAGCACTTCATTATGATGGCCTTCTATGGGTAAATAAAATAGTAACAATTAATATATATACAGTGGTTCCTCAAGATACGATGTTAATCCTTTCCAAATGAACCATCGTTTGTTGAAACCATCGTATGTTGAGGGATCCGTACAAAGGAAAGAATAGGAAGTTATACTCACCTGTCCCCGCCGCTCCGGACCATCACCGCTGCCCTGGATGTCGCCCTCCATCGCTGTCGCTGACACTCGGACGTCTCTGCTTCCCCGGGATCTTCGCTCTCTGGATGACGGGATGGCATGCGGGGTGACGTGATGAGGAGAGCACCGGTGATGCAGGGGATCCCAAAGAGAAGGCTCCGCAGCCCCGAGGACTGGTAAGAGACCATCACCGGAGCACACGGGGCACCGTAAACGGCTATCCGGCCGCAGCTGCAGCAGTCTGCGTTGCCGGATAGCCATTTATGCGATGGCCCCAAAATACAAAAGCATCGTATGTTGATGCTGCCTTCAACATGCGATGGCCTCTGAGAGGCCATCGCATGTTGAAATTATTGTATGTCGGGGCCATCGTAGGTCGGGGGGTCACTGTATAGTATATAAATAAAAATAAATCCCTTTCCCTAATTATCCCCGCCCCCCACCCAACCTTTTCCCATGATGGGAACAGTAATAGGAGGGACGGCTCCTGCAGGGCAATGAATGGTCGATGACGGCCATTTAGGTCTCCTGGTGGGAAATATGAATTTGAAGTGGCAGGTTTTCATGTACTTCGCAGAGGAGCGGAGCAGCGCGGCATGCCACCCACCTCTCTCTGCTTTACAAGTTGCGATCAAAAGTGAGACTCAATGCGATCGGTTCCTTAGCCCTTAGCCCCTGTACTATTACTCCAAATTATGGACTAATGCAGTTACCATAGCTGCCCGCATACTCCCCCAGCCGAGGGGTCTGTTCTATGAGCGCAGTAGTAGTACCGCTGGCTGTGGCAGTCTGTGAGTAGCCGTGGAAAGAATTTTTTAACGGTTTTTATAATGGACAATTTTTCATACGGTTTTGACAGTTTTTTGTTTCCCGTTTTGGGGGGGGGGGAAAACTGATACAAAAACGTATTGCAAAATCGTGATGTGAATGTAGCGTAATTAGTTTAACACCGATTCTACTTCCGAAGTTCTGGTGATTATTGACACATGATGGTTGGCGGTGATACATGCTGAGCATTGCGTGTCCGCGCTTCCTAGAAATTCATTTTCAGGAAACCAGAGATCATTACCTTGTGGTTTATGCAGCCGGCTATCAATAGCTGCGCGGACAGTATTGTATTCTCTGGACCATTAGGCCTGACACAGATGAGCTGACATTATCCTTAAAGGAGAACGATGCTCTTGACGGCAGTAATTTCACTCCAACTCATTTCGTTGGTGGAAAATACTTGGCCTGAGTTTGGATCATTCATTTTTATTGTCTCGAAAAAAAATACAAGTTAATGGATGTTAGTCGTTGACGTTCTTCCAAGAGGCGTTCGCCCATCCGAATCTTCTCAAGACCATGTGTTGTACAGAAGCTCCACCATCATTGCGAAAAACTGTGAAAAGATTTTCCTGTATCCTATCTAATCCATGGATTGCCTTGAGTTGTTTGAAGAAAGAAAGAAAAAAAAGGGGAGGAAGGTACCTTGTGTAGTTCTGTGGGAAAAGATGTCCCTTTAAGACCTCCTTAAAGGGGTACTTTGGGAAACTAAACCCGTAGCCCATCCTGTCCCATCTAAATATCATTCATTAGCTATAAAGAGCAGTTTCCCCACTTTAGTTGTCACTTGCATGAAGTGAGGGAATGACATTATCCAGCCATCCACTCTGTCTCTGTCCAAGTCCCTCTCTGAAAGCATTCCCCACCTTCCTGAGAGACACAGAAGGCATGGTTTCTGCCTATGTATGAAGTGAGGTAATGACATCATCCAGCCATCCACTCTGTCTCTGTCCGAGTTCCTCTCTGAAAGTAGCCCCCACCGTAATGAGAGACAGAGATTACATAGTTTCTGCCCATGTATGAAGTGAGGGAATGACGTCATCCAGCCATGCACCCTGTCTCTGTCCAAGTCCCTCACTGAAAGCAGCCCTCACCCCCCTGAGAGACACAGAGGACATGGTTTCTGCCCTACACTGAAAAGTCATGCTCCATTTAGTGCTTAGAACTGACAGGTGTATGTGGTCTTAGCCAATGACACATTAAACTTCTCTCTTCTGCTCAGAGCAGGAGGGTGGCGGCTGCTCTCAGAGAGCGAGCTGAGCTGCAATGATTGCTGGGAGATGTAGGCAAGGGGAGGGAAGGATGGCAAAGAATATCAAGCAGCCAGATAAGACAACGGGGGCTATAGGAGCCATGCATATCAGGCAGGATCATTTTTTGGGAATGCTTCTCACCTGGAGTAGGACTTGGGTTGGTGCATATCACCCCATATATCAGGGGTACAGCGGTGATCCTAGGATGCTAGCTGGCAGGGGTATGACTGGAGTCCTGAGGTCCAGAATAAATGGTTCTCAAAGGAGAAAAGCACTGTGGTGGCGCTAGCGCCACCACAGTGCTTTTTTTCCTCTGAGAACCATTGAGTTGTTTGAGACTGGATTGTACACTGTCTACTTGGAAAAAAACTGAGTAGATTGGATTGATTAGAAGTGAACCTGGGCCAAATCTTCACTGATCCACCATGACTTTCAGATCCTCTCGGGATACCCATCATTTTTAGGATTGCATTCAGTCCCCTTAGAATCAGGACGGGTCACCTAAAAAAGGTATTTCCATCTGGGATAATTTATAGCATATCTACAGGATGTCCCCTACAATGCATTGGGAAAGTATCCAGACCCTTTACTCAGGGCTTAGATGAAGCCCCTTCGGCAGCCATTCCACCCTCTTCTTGGCGATGAGGCCACAAGGTTTACACACCTGGATTTTCGGCCATTCTTCTCTGTCGATCCTTTCAGCTCTGTCAGGTTGGATGAGGACCGTCGGTGGAAGACATTTTCAGGTCTCTCCAGAGATGTTCCATTGGGTTTCGGGCTCTGGCTGGGCCACTCAAGGACATTCATAGAGTTGTCCCTAAGGCTTGGCTGTGTGCTGACGTTGTGTTTGGGAGGGGTACCTTTTTGATCTTTGACCATGAGGCTCTCTTTTTTCCCCCATAATTGTATCTACCATAGACACTTTCCTAAAGTGCCATATATCCATATATTTACCTAAATATGTCCTAATTCTGACATTATTTAAGCACCTTGCCTAGGCTTGTGTGGTGCCTATGAGGAGGATTTGAATAGTAGTGCAGGGCAGTTGGGGTTGTAGTATATCTAACAAGTCTATTGTGTTAACAAAAGCTGTGTGTCCTGTCTATCCCCCTGTGG
The DNA here is from genome assembly GCF_029499605.1 of Hyla sarda. Lineage (NCBI taxonomy): Eukaryota > Metazoa > Chordata > Amphibia > Anura > Hylidae > Hyla > Hyla sarda. Next base: position 507,974,809 of record NC_079190.1, on the reverse strand, counting down.
TCTCAACTTGTGATTGGGGGTCTGCAGAATTATGAGAGTTCTTGAACCTGGGGTACACTATGGTGTAGGTGTCTGGGTGCTGGTGTTCCCCTGATGGTAGAAGTGGATAATGATCCAGACATGAGTGTAAACTTGAGAAACAGCTTCACATGTAGAATCCTCTTTGCCGACCAATGCAAGAAATACAGACTCCATACACCCCAGGGTAGTGAGAAGTTTACACAGTCTTTGGTTTATGAGGTTTGGACACAGTCCCATTGAATACCTTTGTAGCAAAAATTGTGTGGGAAAGTGTCTGATGACACTATAGGCACTTAAAAGAGTACCTGTCATGATCTGTTAAATGTTATAATCCTCCCAGTTCCCTGCCCCCATCATGATGATCCACCCCTTGCCTTTATTTTTATTATTTTTTAGTTTTCTACCTTGATATTGCTCCGTATTTTCTGCTCAGTCTTAGTCATATTTACAGACTAGAAAGGGGCGTTCCCCAGAAGGTGTGACATCATCTGAAGCCATACAGGGGAGAACTTCCTCCCTCGCTCTGTTATACACAGCACAGAGCAGTTCAGTGTGAGATGAGCTATGATTGGCTAAGGCTTCACACACCTCCCCCAGCACTCCAGACTTCATTTCCTGATTTTGGACTTCTACCAGGCCAGCAGGAGTCCAAAGTCTGTGCCAGAGATGAGGGAAATGTGCTCTGGAGAAGTAGGGAGACACCTAGTGGCAGCTTTTTTAATCACAATTAAAACATGGAAAACTTCTTTTTTTTTTAAACAAAGTACATTAGAAAGATTTTTCATTTAACATAAGGAGTGCAATAGCAAAAAAAAATTTAATGACTGTGCCCATTTAAGCGTTGCTATGGTTTATACGTACAGTCCAGTTAAGGTTGAATCTACTGAAGAGGATCTTTACGGCTTGGCTCACTGTGGTGAATAGTTTGCTGACTTTTACCCATAGTTAGTTGTGCTATGATTCCCCATCACAGTGCGTAAGGCAATAGGTAATAATTAGTAAGTCACATGGCACTGACTCTGGCCAGAAGAACACAAAAAAATTAGTGATAGCAGAAGAGCATTTGTACAGCTTCTCTTTTTTTTTTCTGGCTTAGAGCCAATTCTCCTTTTTTGAGCAGATGAATCAGTGAATCATTAAAGTTGAACAAATACCCTTTTAGCGTGGACTGGAGACAGTTTTTGGGTAATTCACCTCCTAAATGCCGACAGTGGCATGATTCACCACTGACTTGGAAGCTACTTGAAACATTATTAATCTTCTCTGGCAGAGCCAGGACTCAGCTAACTTACTGCTCAGCAGGCTTGCTGACAGGGACACATATTGGGCTAGACCTACACTTCCTCCTCTTTCCCTTGTCTATCCAGGATCAATTAGTTGAGACTGGTTTCCAGGCCCCTGTGGAGAGATGACCAGACCTAAGGACTCATCCCCAGAAAACACCAGTGGCCTCTAGGGCAGAAGCTTGACTGAAGGAAAGTCGTGTGACCTAATCATACATTTTTACATGTTTTTCACCAGTGATGGCAATGCACAGAAAGTTAACTCTTGCACAACTTAAAGGAAAATGGTCAGCAAGTTCACCCACACCATACCCAATACACTAGGATATAGTGTGGTTGAACAGGAGTCCATACAGGGGTCACTTAAATTTTTTGTTGGGTTGCCACTGAGTTTTCGTCCTGTAAAGTCCCGTAATTCACAGTTGCGTGTCCCCCGCCGGCAGTCATACTTTGGGCCTTGGTGTAAGGTGCCTAAGCCCGCCCCCCTTATTTGCATATGTATTTTCTTCAACTCTATGTCCTAGTGATGTGGAGTCACATGCCCCACAAGTGCTGCGCTCTGTATGCAGAGCACATGCGCTGAATATTTTACGCAGCTTTTACATTCTGATGACGTGAGAGCTGTGTGTTCCCAGAGAGCGCGCTGCGCAGTATAACTGTGCATGTGCTGGGCCCTCACTACTCCTGACTTCTGTAGTGAGGGCCCAGCTCATGCGCAGTTACACTGCGCAGAGCGCTCTCCGGGGATGCACAACTCTCACGTCTTTAGGACGTAAGAGCTCCGTAAAATCTTCAGAGCATGCACTCTCCATACAGTGACTCTCCATGTCACTAGGATGTGTAGTTGAAGAAAATGCATATGCGAATAAGGGGGCGGGCTTAGCCACCTTTCTCCAGAACCCAAAGTATGACTGCCGTAGAAGGACACGCCTGCAGAGTGCAACTAAAGGGGGTGAATTACGGGACTTTACATGACGAAAACGCGGCTGCAACCCAACAAAGAAATGTAAGTGACCCCTGTATGGACCTCTGTTCACCCACACTATAACCCAGTGTATTGAGTTTAGTGTGGGTGAACAGTTCTCCTTTAACACCTCCGTGTAACTACATTTTCTAATCATCATCAATTTGACCACTTGTATGCACTAAATTAAAAAGTTTTGCTGCTGTGGACCAAAGAAATTTAGAGTAAGACTTACCTAATAACATAGCTCCTGGTGTCTTATGTGGCCTATGAGCTTCCTCAGGTATCATATCGTAGTTGCAACTGCTACAGAACCTGTCATGTCCGAGGTGAGGACAGGGAGAGTGAGCCCTAAGCTGTCCCTAGAAAGGCTCTCCCTGCCTACTTGCCAATCCGCCCTAAACGGCGGATCGACAACCACGGTGCCGGTCCCTACCTGCACTAAAGTGCATGGGCGAAAATATAAACTAATAATACAGTACAATGTCGGGGACAGCCCAGAAACATAACAGGAAAACTACCAAACAACCAGACAAAATATAAATATACAAACAGGGCAGAATATAGTGTACTAACAAACAGTTGAGAAACCAAAATCCCGATAAACGGCATATATGAATAAATGAGCAAGATTAGGCATGGAACGAGTGAATATACAGCAGAAACCAGGAGATGCAGGGGATAAACAGAAGAATTGAATGTAAAACAGCAAACTGATCAGGAACATAGAACACTGTTCACATTGGACTTAGATAACTAACATAAACAGATAAAGTTCAGAGGACACAGATCATTGAGTAAGCACAGAGGATACTATAGACCAATGGTAATGCACAGAGGACACTCTAGATAGTAATATTGGACACTATGGTCAGTGCATGAACTATAAACACATAAGATCAGCAATCATGAACTCTATAAAAACAGATAAGAAAAAAACAAACACCACAACATGGAGAAATACAGGTCAGGATACTAAAACGGGAATATACAAAGGCAAACTCCTCAAAGTGGAGGAACCAGGATACCAGAACAGGAATAATAGAAGCGAGACTCACAGTGTAAACACAGACTAAGATATAATGCTAAAGCAGAACAGACATACAATAATCCTAAAAACCGACAAATGTACTACCGACTAAAATCAATAATAATCAGGACTATTATCCATGGTTAAAAGTCAGAAATATTACAAGATAAATACAAGATGCATGATAAAGCAGACAAGTTAAGAGTTACACAAATCACCAGCACAGAATACAGGCCAAGCTGTGCTTTAAAAGCCACACCCAAGCTGCAATAGGATGAGAACAATAACTCTTTCAAGCACAGGAAGAATTAGAAGAGAAACTGTTTAGACATAAAAACTAATGTCTGAACAGACCCCAAGACAGAAACACAAAAATGGACATTACCTGGTATGGATAGTACCTTTCCTTGTCCTATAGAGCATATAAATTAATCTAAAAGCTTTAGAGAACCAGAGTTGAGCTCAGCCCCGACATTGCACATGAGCCAAACCTGGCAATATTCGAACGCTCTGGAAGACACATAGATGGCTGTAAAATGTGTACCCCCCCCTCAAGGAGTTAACTAGCGCTGATCAACATTGCTAATTAACTCGTTCCTTCCTGGGCCACGCATAATGCTCAGCTTAGCATGATAATAGAGTAAACCTAAGGATATGCTGGTTTACTGAGACAAGAGTTAAGTTGCGCTACGCAGCAGCGCAACTTAACCCTTTCACTGCCTTCACCTAACCCTTCACTTTCCGAAGCTTCGATGAGCCAAACTTTCGTAAAGCTTGTTTTTTTAAGGGGGAAACCACAACTGTATAATCTTGTCAAGTAAAAAGCATGTTTGTCAATATATGAAGTATTTCCCAGCACATTGATCTCCCCGCGTAAAGATGCACACATCGGCCATTTTTACCAAGAGTGAGTATAAAGCACGGACACTTATCTTGTCATCCTGACAAAGTCAATTACTAAACCTTTTAAAATAATTTGTGCACAATTCCCTGTACTTGGAGCTCATTATTGGAGCTCGGTGGTCTCTGCTACCCAAAGAGGCACCATTATTACTCGTAATTTATTTGACTCCTTCTTAGGAAATTTACGGGTTCAGCATTTGTTTCCAGTTTAACCAGAGTGATGGAAGCTGGTGGTAATTTTACACGATGGGTATAAAAAAAATGCACAAATGAGGTTTTACAAAGCCAAGCATTTGTTGTGAATAAACCTGTCAACAACAAGAGTCCCCGCTTCTGTACTTACTGAGCAGTAATACATAAAGACTTCAAAACATTGGACATTTTTAATGTAAATGCTTGGCTTGCATAAAATGGTCTGAAAATGTGCCAAAAAATTTATTTTGTAAAACAATAAAGAAATCTCTATAAAACTCTATGGAAAAAAAAAGCCTGAAAAATTGAGGCTCGTTTTTCATGTAAAACAAACACATTTTATGCCTCAAAGTAGAACTTTTTTTTCTAGTGAATTTTATGGATCCTTTACAGTGTTTTATGCAAACCAGGTCTTTGCATGAAATCTTCAAGTGTTTTAGAAGCACTTATGAGCAAAAAAGTGCATCACACATTGCACAAAAAACTCATCATATCCTCATGTTACTTCCAAAATAAGTACCACGCATTTTTTAACGCCTGTAATAATTAAGGCCATAAAAAATCTACATGTGAACTATGAAGCTAAAGTGTAATTCTGTGGAAGAAAACAAATGTATATCAATGTGTAAAATGTTTTATTCCTGAAGCTGCATGAATAAAATAAAAAAAAATTAAAATAAATAAAAACTGTGAACATAGCACAAGGGTATAAACCTAGTCATTTCCTTTAATTTTCCTTTCTTTTTTGGCGTAGTCGGCGGAATCGTACACTCATTTATATATATATATATATATATATATATATATATATATATATATATATATATATATATTACCAAGTTCACATTACGCCTGCTAGTAATGGTAAGGGAGGAGGACAAATTACAAATTTTCCAGGCTGCACATCCTGGTATGGAGGCAGAATCAGGCAAATTTTTGGGATGACGCCTGGACCCCAATGGCTTTGGCAGGCTCAATGTCATCTCGATAAGCATGGTTTGCTTTGGTTAGGGTACCCAAGAGCCCACATTCATTACGATGACTATATGACTATATCCTCTGGGTAGTTTTCAGACAGAGATTCCAATTTGAAATTCTATGTGTATTTGTTTTTTGTTTTTTTGAAACAAAAATTAATTTGTTCATTATTTCTCTTCAGAATTCGATAATCTTTAATGATATTTTCTATGGGCAGATTTTGGCTGGAGGTAAATGTTTTCAGCCGCTGAAATTTTCCCTCTGTGGTGAGATTTCTCTCCCGGGTGTCATGTGACAAAAACTCCCCTGTACGCCCCTGTGGGAAATTACAACTATTAATAAGTACAATGTTATCAATATTTTCTTTGCCCAATACAACAGATTGCTTTCAGGGACATTAATTTTGCTTCTTTGCCTGTCAGGGAATGTGAGCGGATGCATTTGTCAGGAACCGTAATAGTTCAGTTTAACGAGCAGCTGATAGTCTCTGTTTTCCCTGCAGAACTGTAAGAACAAAAAAAAAACAAAAAAAGAAAAGAAAAACAGAAAAGAGAAGAAAAAAAAGAGATTTCATAATGCATACAGATTGCAGAAGGTTAACCGGGGCATGGAGGAGTGGAAGTGTGTTTATTGCTAGAAGGAGACGACAGAAAATGCTGACGCCTCGGCTCAGATGAATGGAAAACGTGGCGAGAGACATCGGTGGCGGTGGGGATGTCTTATATTTTATTAAAGAGCGTTTGCGCTGAAAGGAAATTTCGGATTATAGCAAAGAAAGCTTATTCATCGTAGACTGAAAAGTTCCGAGATTTTCTATTACACGCTGCACATTCATTTTGCATTTTTTTATAGATTTTAGAATGAAACCATGTATTGGAGCTCAAAAAGTTGCCAGGCCGACTATCAGAGATCGTTCCGATAACTAATTGTAACACATCTTTGGCATCACAGGACCAAGACTGATCACATAATGATCTTTAAAGGGGTACTTTTGTGCCCCTGCATTCAAAACATTTTGTTCCGAACGCTTGGAGCAGGGGTTGTGACATTATGTTCACGCCCCTCATTACATCACACCACGCCAAATCAAAGCAAGTCTCAATGCCACCCCACTCCTGCAGACTTGCATTGAGGGGGCATGTCGTGGCATTACGAGAGGCGTGGTCATAACGTCACAACCCCGCCGCCCGCACCCAGCATTCTAAATGAACACCAGGTGCTGCACAGAGATCACGGGGGTCCTAGCGGCAGAACTAGGGGATAAGATGTCTAGGAGCGGAGTACCCCATTTAAATGGGCATTTCACTTAAAAAACAAAAAACAAAAGACATGTCTACAGTTTTGATCGGTTGGGGTCTAAGTGTCCAAACCATGACCTGGACTGCTGTGCAGCGCAACTTAACTCTTTTGTCATGGTAAACCGTAGTTCGCTGGATTACTGTAATTCCTTGCAGGGCTGCGCGTTATGTGCCAACCCAACAAGGTTGGCACATGTATACAGTGATAAGAAGATCACTTACCATCCTAGTTCCTGCTACAGTCTTTTCTCGTGTAGCCACGCCCACCGCTCTTGACATCACGGTCACGCCCACCTCCCATAGACTTGCTTTGAGAGAGTGTGGCTGTGACACCACGAGCGTGGCAATGCCATGATGTCACGAGCTAACGCCGCTGACCCAGATGCTCTAAACGAGCGTCGGGTGCAGCAAGGAGATTGCAAGGGTCCCCAGTGACAGGATAGGGGATAAGATGTCTAGGGGCGGAGTACCCCTTTAAGTCTTATTTATTTATGTAAAATCAATCCACAAATCCACAGGTAAAATCCACAGCACTGTGAATTTTCACCTTTCTGAAGACAGATGGGCGAATCCCAGAGGGAATGTCTCTTGTGTTTATTTTTAATTTCATGAATAAAATATAAGAGAGATAATGTGATTATAAGAAATTATTTTTATTTAGAAACGTTAAACAATTTTTTTTTCTCACAAAATGTCTCTGGGGATGGCCATGCTGTTTACAGTTTTTCTCTGTATAGACAATGCAGGAAGGGTGCACGCTTTACGACTGCTGTGATTAGTGGGAGCAAATGTACAGACGTCAGCAGAGGCGTAGCTTTTAGCTTCTGGGCCCCGATGTAAAATCTGCAACAGGGCCCATTTGCCAATTATATTACTGGTCTCTAATGGGGAAGATGTGCTTTGGGGCCCCCTTAGGCACCAGGGTCCTGGTGCGACTGCTACCTCTGCTACCTCTATTGCTACGGCCTTGGACGTCAGTCTATAGAATGTTATAGTGTCTAGGAAGCCTTAATGGGGAGTGGAACCCCTTTTTGCTGATACAACAGCCTCTAAGCTTTTCTTAAACTTTTTACAAGCTTTATGGAAAAAATAATGAGTTTTCCTGAAATTTTTCCAAAAAGTAGAATGCAAAAATTATAGCAATAGTCTTCACTATCAGATAGGAAGATTAGTGAGAGCTGATAATCTCTCCTGCTCCACAATTGGTGACTTTAGTAAATACCTGTCATACAGTAATGGACATGCTTACCAAGGATCTGTGCTTGTGTTGGTGGTAAATGGCCGTGTCCTGTGTCCCCCATCACGCTGCTGGCTTGTTTTTGGGATCTGGCTACTTCCTGTTTCTGTAGCCTTCCTCAGACTGCAATCCCCAGGATCCTTTGTTTCAAGGTGGGAGGTGACTTGTTTCCCCCCCACACATTGGCTGCCCCACCCATTGTAGCACAGTCACGCTCCCTTTGATCACATTACTTTTCCCGACAAAGCTGTGGATCTGTGTGATGATGAATGCACATGTGCGGTAACGTCATCATGAGGCCGGATTCACACACAACAGATGAAGCAGCCAAGCCCCCTTTCAGCATCTGACTTGTGATGTATTGTCTTGGGCTGCACAACAAGTTGGGAAAGGTCAGAGACCACACTCATTTAGTAGGCTGCAGAAAATGAACTTCTGGGAAGAAAAAGAACAGACAAAGAAAAAGACAGACAAAGAAGAAATTCTATACCAATCACCAAACACATGTAAGTGAAAGTATATTAGTTTCTAGACCAATTTTGTTGCCCCTTCAAAAATCAAAACAAAAATTCTGGGATACCCCTTTAATCTAACAGTCCTCCATTGCTTTGGATAAATTAAACTTGACTGCTCAGTTTGCAAAATTTTAAGTGAAGTTCCTGACTGGCTAGCCTTTCTTTAAATTAACCTGACTTTTGCAGGTCTGTGCGGATTATAGTGCATGCTCTGTGCGTTGGTTTCAGCATTCTTTGTGTTTTTAGTACCTAGTTATAGCGTAATTTTGTTACAGTTTTTGTCATTACTTTATATTTTTCCATCCTGAGACCAATATTTGGACTTGTATTTTTTTTTGTTTGCATGACCAATTGTACTTTGTAACAAAACCATTGATTTACCCTAAAATGTATGGCACAACCCAAAATATTTTGTGGGGAAATTGACAAGAAGACCCCAATTTTGCAATTATTGGGGAGGGGGGTCTTCTTTTTACACAGTGCCTTTTAAAAGTTATTTTTATTCTATGGTTCCAAACGATTACCATTTTCCCCATCTTAACATGCTTTTCAATTATTGCACTACTTTTTTTTTTTTAAGTTTAATTTAACTTTTATAACAAAATAAATATGCTTCCAATTGCCTTATTCTGACTTCCTCAATTTTCCATATATTTTTCGTGTAGCAGCAATTTTTGGCTTTGTTTTTTTTTTTTTTTTCTTTTGTAAGATTGATCACCATATAGAATCATCAACGTTATATTTTAATTGATTGGACATTAACGTACAGAACAATATCAAATATGTGTATTTATTTATTTTAATGTCTAATTTTTTTATTTTAAAATTTTATATTTGTATGTCCACATAAGTGATTATTCATAGTAACCCCTCGACTGCTAAAACTGTTCCATGCTATGCACTGATCCTCATTCCACTTTCCCACATATGACAGCACCCCCCCCCCCAGCTCCAAACTGGTTGGTGGTCGCAAACTGTCTTCCTCGCTCCTGATGACAGCATCTCCTGCAGGTTGGGAGGGCACTCAATGACTGAGGTCAGGACACCCCCTTTGCAACCTCTCCTCTTTCAGCACCTGTAGCTTAGTGATAGATTAAAAGTGGATACATCAGCCTCCGAGTGTATCTAATTGCTATATGTCACTGATGCTTGGGTTCATAAACACATAGACTCCAGGATAAATTCTCAGTCGCCTTGGCAACCTGGCGCCTGGGATTTGTGGAGCCCTGGCTATTAGTAAGGAGAACAAAATAGCAATCCCATGGACAAATAATAAACAAAATGTGCATCAAGAGGAGCTGAAGAATGTGAAGAAGAAAGGACACGTAGACTTCAACAAATGAGGAAGCAAAATGTCCTAAAAACATCTTGTGAGAGCCGCCCCGAGAGAGGTGAATGGTGACAACAAGGAATGGGCGGTCTACAGGAATAACTGGGCTCCTCACTTCATACGTTATGGATTTGAGGTCACTGTTCACACTACTATTATTAAAACTATTTCATTTTATGTGTTTTATGCGTTTCATCAGAAAGTTAGTGAGGTAAAGAAGAAGCGCGGTGACGCGTCCCGTATGTGGTGACTCCAGAACTTGTGAAGTGGTTGAAGGGTGAATAGTCACAAACTGTAACAATATGCTACGTAGTCCTTGTGCTCCAGCATAGAGATATTACATTGTCCAGGCGGTGGAGTGACGCCTGATGTAGATTTACATCCTGTGCCGGGCAATGCTTGTTGAATGTTTGCATATAAAATCCTCCATATCTCCCATAGAAAGGGCTCGTGTATAGAGGCAGCCGCGCTCCAAGCATTAGAATGTAAAACGCATCCTCTGTATTCGGATTTTAACATTTCAAATATTATCTTTTCCATGGTCATAGTTGAGCGGAGTACGGTGTAATATATCATCTCAGATAGACGAAAGGTTAAGTCAACCTTGCCAAAATTGTATTACACCGCACTTTCCCAGGCTTCAGTGGGTACAAGCCGCATTGTACATTCGTGTCTGAAGCTGCTGTTGGTTTTCCTGGGCGCTTGGTCTTATTGTAAAGTTTTAAAACCTTCAATCTTCCAACCTTTCAAATAAATTTGAGCTGGGAGCCGGGAATAATAATAATAATTTTTTTTTAGAATTTTCAAAGAACAAGTTAGTGAAGAGCGTTATTGATAAATATTAAAATAGGCAATTTTTTTGATTAATTAATGTATTTTTTGCTAATAAAAATAATAATAATTATTATTATTATTATGTTTATTATGATTATTAATTATTATTCATAATAATAATATTATTATTAATAATTAATATGAATAACAATAATTATAATAATTAGAATAATAAGAAGTCTTCATTTATTTATGTTTTATTTATGAATCATTATTAATATTATTATTCATAATAATAACAATAATTCATAAATAAATTAATGAATACATAATGCTAATAAAAATTATTATTAGTAGTAGTATTAGTATTATTATTAGTAGTATTATTAATTCATTTATGAATTATTGTTATTATTATTATTAACAACAAGGTATTAGTATTAGTAATTAGTATTCCAAAAAGTTTTAATCTGCAGCAATTATGGGGGAGGGACCAGGTTTTAAGTGAAAGGGATCTGTACACTAATTGGTGCAATAATTTATTCCTGGACCAATTAATTTGGCACTTCCTTAATTCACCATAAAGTGTGAGAGTGTGAAAAAGGCAGTGTTTGCCGAAACATTGCACTTTCACTAAATGGGGGAAGAAAACTACAGCTACCAGAAAATATGGGCTGCCAAATATCTCTGGATTGGCATTATGGGTGGTCTCTTGCAGGGATGGTGCAGGGCGCATATTGATCTACACAGATGAAGGTGCATTTTGTTGGTCCTCGCCCTGCTAACCCCCTCCAACGCCACCACAATCGCCTGATATCTCAAAGTCCCTGTTGTGTCTTTATCTGGCCATGGCCTCTGTTTTGTCCCTATCTACTCAACTCTGTGCCCATCTGCCCATCTTCATTGCTTTGTTCCTATCTCTACTGCCCTGGCTTTCTCATCTCCTTTGCTATGTCCCCATCTACCCAGCTTGGTGCCCATCTGTCCATGTCCCTTGCTCTGTCCCTATTTCTACTACTCTGATTATCCCTATCTCTGCTGTCCTGTCCTCATCTCCCCACCTTTCAGTATCCCCATCCCCCCTATTCCTGGGTCTTCTGCTTTATCCCATTCTCCTCGTGTCCCCTGCTATGTTGCCATCTTTTCTGTCTCCCTATTTTTGGGTCCATGATCAATGATGCAGGGAGGCCCAGCTGGGGATTTGGATGCTTAAACCTACTGTCAGAACCATAGGGTTAATCTGCCCTGAGAGTTTTTGTTTATCTTGGTTGCTAGGACTACACCTCTGTGCTTCTAGGTGTGGTTCAGCTGCAGCCTATTAGAGTCCTCCTGCTAGATGCACAGGGATATATAAGGAAGCATTTCCCATTCATGCTTCACCTGTGAAAGTTATTGCAACTTAACTAGCTACCTCTGTATTATTATTGTCTCTCTGGTTCTGATACTCTTTGGCTTGGCTTTTGACTACTCTTTGGCTCTCTGTTATTGTACTTCGTTCCCTCCTGGCTTTGACTCAGCAAGTTGACTTCGTATTCAGTGTGTGTGTGTGTTTAGGTTATTTTCTGTTAGTTTTGTTTGCTTCCAGCTGTTCCCGCCTTTGTCGGTTTTTATACTTTATTGTTTTTACCCGCCCATCACTTATTTAGGAAGGGACCGGAACCATGGTTGTGGACCAGCTGCTTAGGACGGGTACGCAAGTAAGCAGGGACAGAGGGAGTGGGCAAGTTCAGGGCTGCACGTTATCCTTGCCTGACGTGACACCTACATCACTTGCAAGGGACCGAAGAGCGCCCTATTGCTGCATGAGGGCATTCTTGGCCATTGATGGGGATGAAGCAGAGATACATGTCCAAATTTCCTGCCATTGACTGTGGATTTCCATTTTTTCACCTCCTCCACCTTGTTGTCCTAATGCAGCTGCCTATGCAGCCATTATGCTGGGATCATACGTGATCACTTGCAGGGTGGCCGGTGTCCTGTGCAGGCTCTCCTCTTTCTTTAATGGTTGATATGTAGGTAAGTTTGGTCATAAAGTAAAAAGGACTAGATCATCTTCATGGAACTTATTCTTTGGGCATCATATCTCTTGAGTAACCATGGAGCCCCCTAGTAGCCAGCATAATGGGGCCCAACTTTGTTATGACGTCGTTTTCTACCAAGTGTGCAAAAAAAATTCTAAGCCAATACAATGAGACCCGAATCTATTAATCAAACTGATAGGTGGCTACAAAGATCATCTCACTCTGGAGGACTCAACATGTGCATTTATTATACTGAATTGCTCCAAGTATGTTATACCCTTTTTTCACCTTTAGGGGTGCTGTAGGGAAACAGACACTTGTTTACAGTAGATCTCTAGGATCTCTGTGATCAGATTATCATGTGATGACCCTTCTAGTAAAAAGACATGGTCAACACCGAAAGCAAAAACAAAAATAGTGCACTAGACAAATCATATAAAGGCAAATAAATCTTTATTAGACATATTTAAACATTAAAAAAACACATGATAATGGACACAATAGTAAATGGAGGCAAATATTCTTTTTTTATAAATGTGTTATTTTAGAAGTGATACCATATGTATTATGTTTTATGTATTGTATTGGATTTTATATAATATATACAAAAACGTCATTCTATGTAAATTAACTTGTGAGGTCATTTCTGCTTGCTACGGTCATGCCCAAATGAGTATATATGTGTGATTTTTATGTATGTTGAGCATGTCTGAGGAAAAGGACGGAGCGTCCTTGAAACGCGTTATATTATATGCTACAATAAAAAGATTACTCTTTTACCCGGCTTGTGGACAGCGCTGTGATATCTCCCACCACCTCTTCACATCTACCTGTTGTGAATATTTGCCTTTGTTTTCTTCCACGCTGTTGCCTAGGCGGGATAAGCTGCAGTCCACTATCGATCCATCATTACCTCCGGAAGGAGATTGTGCTTACGAGTGTTGTGCCTCCATTCTAGCACAACACCATCTGGTGATTCTGTTTCATTCTAAGGGGCTCCCCTTCATCATCGTTTGTTCTACACATTGGAGCGCTCTGTTTCCTTTTTTCTACAATAGTAAATGGCACCAGGACACCAACAGAAGGTAGGAATAAGGAATGGACCCAACAGAGTTGGATACAAGGTAAAGTAGTGAGCATACTATGAGGACATAACCAAGAGGCATAAAATGTGTAATAAACAATTATCAGTAACCTCATTCAGTAGCAAAGAGGAAAAACCACACGGGGTGCCAGACTATACCTACCCAAAGAGGTATGGTCTGGCACCATACAGGGTGCCAGAGCACACCTACCCAACCCTAATGATCATTTTGCTACAGACAGGCTTCCTCAGGGGGCATGAACGCCCCCTGAGGAAGCCTGTCTGTAGCAAAACGACTGTTGAGGTTTGGTAGGTATGGTCTGGCACCCCTTATGGTGCCAAACCATACCTCTTTGGTTCTAGTGCACAACTTTAGTTTTTGCTTTTGGCATTGCATATTCCTAGTGCACACTTACCTACTGTCTATGAAGGATATTCGTTCATCAGTGTTTGTTAAAAAGGGATGCTGTAAAATGGACAGACCACTTACCTTCTTGGCCCCTATGGTAGTTACCAAGCCTGGGATCTTGCTTGTTACACCCAAGCTATATGAAACATTAAAAAAATAATCAATCAATAGTACTTTAAGAAAAATCACCAAATCTGCACCGGCTATTGAGAAGTCAGCATTCAATAAGTGTTAAATCTATAGCAAGAGCGATTTAGTGGCTCTAAAATTTCAGCATGGAGATAAGATAGCCGGTCGGTTACCTTATCTTTCCACCAGAACATTTTTATACAGATGACGAATGATGAAGAGCGTGACCTGCTGAGTGAGTGTCCAAGAATCGCAGTGAGTTACGAGAAATTTCCCAAGCAAGTGCAATGTATCAAACCAACAATGCGGTAACACATAAAATCTCCAGCAGATTGCATGGCCGAAATTTAAGACTTCTATCGTTGGTTATTGTTGTAGTGATCTGATAACATTGAGTTCAACTCATAGGATAGGAAAGACTATACAGAAATGAAGCTAAGTGCATGTTGTGTAATACAAAAACCATCAATAAAGCAACGATAAAGGCTCACATAATACTGAGGTAATCCATATGGTTAGTAATGGGTATATAGAATGGGGAAAAGAGGTTCAAATTGGGAACAACCACCTTAGAGGGATTGTTCAGCCAAATTTCTCCTACCTTCCTCGTTCTTGCGCCGCTTTTGGTGATGGGACATATCCCACCGGAGGCAGTGGAAGCTCCATTTTACCAAACAAGACTGTCAATACTTGAAGGGGTACTCTGCCCCTTGACATCTTATTACTTACTAATTGCTAGGGGATGAGATGTTTGATCGCGGGGGTCCCGCCGCTGGGGACCCCCCCCCCATCTTGGCTGCGGCACCCCTAGACATCCGATGCATCGAGCAAACTTTGCTTCGTGCTGGTTGACTGGCGATGCGGGGCAGAGGCTCATGATGTCAGGGCCACGCCCTGCTCGTGATGTCACGGCCATGCCCTCTCAATGCAAGTCTATGGGAGGGGGCGTGGCAGCCGCCACGCCACCTCCCATAGACATGCATTGAGGGGGCTTGACCATGATGTCACAAGCGGGGTGTGACCGTGAGGTCACGAGCCTCCAGCACTGCACCCAACACTCTAAATGAATGCCTGGTGCAGCAGGGAGATCCCGGGGGTCCACAGCGACGGGACCCCTGCGATCAGACATCTTAAAGGCGGAGTACCCCTTTAACATGTGCTTGTATTTTACCAGCTTTTCATACAGAGAGCCCCCGGAGCGTACAGCATGGGAGAGGAGGGGGTGCATGACAGGGGGTGTAGGCAGCGGTGAGTTAGGGATTAAGGTGACAGAATAGGGAGCGGGCAGGGTTAAGGGGAGGTTAGGGGGAGGAGCCTAGCTAGCGCGGGCAAGTTAGCAGGAAGTAGGAAAAAGAGGTCAGTACCGTGAAGACAGCGTGTCCCACCCACCCGCCCTGAATTAGTGGGTTTGCCTGTGGATGGTAGGGAAGGGGTTGTCATTGTTGCAGCAGCGTGAGCTGGAAGGGGATTTGGAGGCATGCTGGAAAGATGGAGGAGGTCCTGACCATGAGGGGCCGGGGGGGGGAGCTGGGTCGGTTGCCAGCTAATCATAGGGGTCCCTGGCGGAAGGGACCGGTGGTCTCTGAAGGTGGTGCCCTGGGGTTAGGTGCTGGTCGACCAAGCAAAGTAGGAGAACGGGTATGGAAGAGAAACTGCCTTCAGGTCCCCTTCCAGAATGGGGAAGGTTGGGTACATTAGTCGGGAGGGTATGTTAACCCTGAATGTTGGGCTAGATACTGTTTATACTGTTATTTATATGGAATGTTATTTTTATTTATATGTTTATTATATTTTGGTGTTTTTTGTTAAATAAACTTTTGGTCCGCTGTGGCCTTTGCACCATAATTTGAGTCAGTGATTCTTAAAGGTGGGTAAGGAATTGGTAAAAGGACTAGAGGGTTGGGGTGCACAGGTAGCGGACTCTACGCTCCCCTAGTCATGTTTCTACCAGAACATCTTCAGCTCTGCTACATCTTCTGGCTATCTACATTCTCTGGGCTGAATCTCCTGCTGCTTACCAGCGCCATATACTGGAGCTGCTTTCTTCTACTGACTGACCCATTCTGGACTCTTCCATGTCTCCTGCTACTCCCACCAGGCTGCAGACTCGTTGCACCAGCCTTTGTGCTCTCAGCCTGCTTGTCCTAGTGATCGGTTAAGGTCTTAATACTAAGACCTCGACAGGTCAAAAATGTTTTATATTTTGCTAGCACTTTAAAGAAAACAATAATACTTCTATATGTTGCTCACTAGGTGATGCAGATTCTTTGCATGCCTTGTGTCTAGCTTCTGTATTTGGCTCACAAATCCCTCTGTTCTGTTGCTCACTTAATTCTGACATCCACTGCTCAGGAAGGGGCGTGTCCGAGGCAAGCACTGAGCCTTGAGTCTTCTGTGCTGTGCTGGGTCTCTTCATCCAATCACTGCAGGCTGCTCTGTAACCCCCCCCCCTTCTCTGCTGCAGTCTGATAGGACAGGAGTGAGCACAGAGGAGTGCTAGTCCCACCCTCAATTACTGGACTTTTTCCCAGCCTGTGCTTCAGCTGGGACAAAAATGATGCTGCCAATTGCCGGGATTATGTTCTGGATTTTATGGGGACCCCTAGTGGTCTTTTTTATAAGCCATGATTTGCGATAAATAGGAGATAATATTTCTGAAGTATATTAGAAAGGCCAATATGTACAACATATAAAAAGTTTTCGGTTCTGACGGTGAATATTGAGGATCCCAAGCAATAATACATTCAAAATGTAATTTATATGAATATACAGAGTGTATATGTGTATATATATATATATATATATATATATGTACTTGTTTACTGAAAATAATGTAAATACACATAACATTAACCATATTGTTGGACGATTCAGCGCACAGCGAATATCTATTTTAATGGTGTCAGAACAGGAGTAGTTATTATAAATGTTCCTTGTTGTTTACACATTATTATGTCTTATGCTTTATTATATTATGTATTTGTGGTTGTTTCTTAAATATAAGGCAATGGGGGAAAATAGAGGAAGAAAAGGATCGGTTGTGCTTGTAAAATGAGTAAAACTCAAACTAGGTTGTATAATATTTCTAAGTGGCCGAGTATTTATTACCAGTAGGGATCAAAGAGCAAGAAAAGGACTTAGAAAAGAGCTTGTTACCAATATATATATATATATATATATATATATATATATCCATCTATGTGGCACTCAATGTCAACCGGCTGCTACAAAAACAAACATGACTTTTAGGGTGTATAACCCCTTTAAAGGGGTACTCCACAGGAAAACATTTTCTCAACTGGTGCCAGAAAGTTAAACAGATTTCTAAATTATATAGGTAGGTATATACGCAATCATGTGTATATAGAATACGCGTTCCTCAAGGCTGGACTTGATTATAGTATATTTTATAAATGCTTGTATACAAAAAATGAATATTTAAAGAAATGTGTATATATACAATATGTATATGTGAAAATGTAAAAATAATAATAATACAATAGGATTCGGTCTGTATATATTGATTAGTTTTTATTTATAAAGATATATATATATATATATATATATATATATATTATAATATAATATATAAATATTGGTTATTAGCTTGCTGCACCCTCTGCAGGGCCCTTGCTCAGGGCAGTATAGGCTATTTATTATAAAATAATGTAAAATATTGAGATAACAATTAAAAGAATAGGCCAAAACTACCAACTGGTACTGGTATCTTCTTAGTACAATAGTGTATCGATATACAGTTAGTGTACTAAAGTTCCTTTTGGTATAATGCAACAAAGTATAAAGTTAGTATAAAGCAACAAAGTTCCGTAGACGCTCGTTGGGGATACAGTGGTAGTTTCTGTATCTTTTATGCATGTATGAGAAACGTTTTCCAAAATGGTAAAATAGTCTTGTATATTGTTGGTGCACAGCACCACTCACCGCCCTGTTCCTGTGAGGTCCCGATAGCTTGTAGACGGAGCTGGCACGGAAGCACCGGCCTTGGGGAAAAGGGCCCGTCTCTGGGGACCTGCACGTTGCGCTCCGCTGTTCCCGATACTCTGACTGGCATGGCTGGCGTCCTGCCTATAGTTGGTGAACGTCAGGGATTTGGAGAGATGTGTAGGAACTTGCCGGCGTGCTCCTGTATTAGCAAACATGCAGCAGTGGGTCTCAGTTAGCGAACCTCCAGTTGTTGCAAATGGTATATTTTTTCTGTTGGTGTATGGCCTTAATGATCCAATAATATTCAGGTTAGACACATTTCGAGGTAACGCTGTACCTCTTTTTCAATAACAGTCAGATTTGTAAATTACTTCTATTAAAAAATCCCAATCCTTCCAGTACTTTTTAGATGATAAGTACTACAGAGGAAGTTCTTTTCTTTTTGAATTTCCTTTCTGTCTGACAACATGCTCTCTGCTGACACCTCTGTCCATGTCAGGAACTGTCCAGAGCAGGAGAGGTTTGCTATGGGGATTTGCTCCGACTCTGGACAATTCCTAAAATGGACAGAGGTGTCAGCAGAGAGCACTGTGGTCAGACAGAAAGAAAATTCAAAAAGAAAAGAACTTCCTCTGTAGTATATAGCAGCTGATATGTACTGAAAGGATTGGGATTATAATGTACAGGCAAACATTCCTGTACTACCTGTAGGCCCTGTTAGGTTGAGTCCCTCAGTCACCTGGGGGCTCCCCTGCAGGGACTTCCCTTGTTCTCCTGTTAATTTAATAAATGTGGTGTAATGGATATATAATATCTTTCTGGAGGGATTGTGCAGTCAAACATGGGTTTTGAATTATTTTTCTCACAATCCTGCGAGCTGTTCTGTCTGATATTTTTCTTGGTCTTCCAGATCTTGCTTTAACTTCCACTCTTCCTGATGAATGCAATTTCTTAATTACATTCCGAACAGAGGATATTGACATCTGAAAAGTTTTGCTATCTTCTTATAGCCTTCTCCAGCTTTATGAGCGTCAACTATTTTCAGTTTCAGATTTCTAGACAACTGCTTAGAAGAACCCATGGTGCTGATTGTTGGGGCAAGGTCAGATGAGTTTGGGCATTTAAAACCTTTGAGATTGACATCACCGGGTCTTCCCAGATGATGATTGAGAACAATCCATGACACTGGCAGGTCTCAGCTTTGCAAAGGGGGCAGTGCATGTTATAAATTCTGCAGGGTGCCCAAACTTTTGCAGATACCATTTTTTTTTGTTTTCTGTTATTTTGAAAGTGTAAATGATGGAAATAAAATGTAACTTTTGTTGACATATTATAAGAATGTCTAATCTGTAATTTGATGCCTTTTGGAGATTTTCCATCTTTCCTTGGCTTCTTTATGCACATTAATAAAAATTTTCACCTGGGGTGCCCAAACTTTTGATCCCCACTGTAATTCCACATGTCCTGGGACACCCACATTGACCCCATGCAAGGGGAAATTAACTTTCCAGAAAGAAAATTGTCAGAAAAAAAGAAATCTTTTTAAGTTGTGTACAGTAAAATACTAAACTTGGTCGTAAGACTAACTGTCTGATGTGCAGTAGCACTTTTGTTGTTTCAGGTTTCCAGCAACAGTTCAAGATATGTGCCTGACAAGACTGTGTCATGAAAAGTTCAACCAATCTCGTAAGTCATGTACCCGGCCGTTGGCTGTCCGTGCATGCTGGGAGTTGTAGTTTTGCAACAGCTGAAGGCACCTTGGTTGGAAAACATGCCTAGAAAGCCTTATTTGGCTTGGTAAAATAGCTTACCTACCAGTACTTACCACCAGGGGGAGCAGGAAGAGTCAGGGACCAGTTGTCACAAGGATGCACTGTACTTGGCTGCTAGCGATCCGGGTTTTGTCTGCTGAGTTTGGTGACAGAATAAAGGTACAAGTTTTTCGGTCGCTGACCTAGGCAGATATCAAGTGACAAGCAGACAAGAGGTAGTCAGTTAAGCCAAAGCCAAATCAGGAAATGTGAGTTCATCAACATAGGAAAGGATTATTTACAGTTACAGCAATGATGGAATAATCTACACTACTAAGAAAAATGAATGTCAGATAGAAAGACATACATACATGTGCACGTATTGGTCACTAATCAGATCACATCTGTTCAATAAAATGGCTAATCAGCCAATCACATGGCAGCAACTCAATGCATTTAGGCATGTAGGCGTGGTCAAGACAACTTGCTGAAGTTTAAGCCAAGCATCAGAATGGGGAAGAAAGGGGATTTAAGTGACTCTGAACATGACAGATGGGACTTTCTGAGGATTTCACAAACTGCTGATCTACTGGGATTTTCAAGCACAACCATCAATCGAGTTTACAGAGAGTGGTCCGAAAAAGGGAAAATATCCAGTGAGCGGCCGTTGGTGTCAGAGGAGAATGGGCAGACTGGTTCAAGGTGACAGAAAGGCAACCGAAATCTGAATAACCACTGGTTACAACCAAGGTCTGCAGAATACCATCTCTCAAAAACAAATCCAACCCTGCAGCAGATGGGCTACAGTAGCAGAACAGCAGCAGAAGTTTCCACTCCTATCAGCTTACAGCAGGAAACTGAGGCTACAATTCACACAGGTCTCCAAAACTGGACAATGAAAGATGGAAGAACGTTGTCTGGTCTGAGGAGTCTCCATTCCAGCTGTGACATTCGGATGGGTCAGAATTTGGTGTAAACAACATGAAAGCACAGATCCATCCTGCCTTGTATCAGGGTCAGGCTGGTGGTGGTAGAACTGTGTGATGTCATCATGTCCATACGGAGGAAGTGTGTGATGTCATCATGTCCATACGGAGGAAGTGTGTGATGTCATCATGTCCATATGGAGAACTGTGTGATGTCATCATGTCCATATGGAGGAACTGTGTGATGTCATCATGTCCATATGGAGAACTGTGTGATGTCATCATGTCCATATGGAGGAACTGTGTGATGTCATCATGTCCATATAGAGGAACTGTGTGATGTCATCATGTCCATATGGGGGAACTGTGTGATGTCATCATGTCCATATGGAGGAACTGTGTAATGTCATCATGTCTATATGGAGGAACTGTGTGATGTCATCATGTCCATATGGAGGAACTGTGTGATGTCATCATGTCCATATGGAGAACTGTGTGATGTCATCATGTCCATATGGAGGAACTGTGTGATGTCATCATGTCCATATGGAGAACTGTGTGATGTCATCATGTCCATATGGAGGAACTGTGTGATGTCATCATGTCTATATGGAGGAACTGTGTGATGTCATCATGTCCATATGGAGGAACTGTGTGATGTCATCATGTCCATATGGAGAACTGTGTGATGTCATCATGTCCATATGGAGGAACTGTGTGATGTCATCATGTCCATATGGAGGAACTGTGTGATGTCATCATGTCCATATGGGGGAACTGTGTGATGTCATCATGTCTATATGGAGGAACTGTGTGATGTCATCATGTCCATATGGAGGAACTGTGTGATGTCATCATGTCCATATGGAGGAACTGTGTGATGTCATCATGTCCATATAGAGGAACTGTGTGATGTCATCATGTTCATACGGAGAGAAAGCTCACCCACTGTTCCATTCAATCTATGGGTCTTTTGAACATAGACAAGTACAGCACTCAGATATGCCATAGAAAATGAATAGAGCAATGGTTGAGCATACACCCTGCCCTCTATTACCTTGGGGGACAAGGGGTCTTAGTTTTTTTGTAATTAGGTGGGATCTCAACTGCCAGACCCCTTCTGACTCCTATCCTGTTGATAAGGATCCGCAGAGGTCCCACACTGTAGGAGCAGCAGAGGTCCCACAATGTAGGATCAGCAGAGGTCCCACAATGTAGGATCAGCAGAGGTCCCACAATGTAGGATCAGCAGAGGTCCCACACTGTAAGATCAGCAGTGGATCAGCAGAGGTTCCACAATGTAGGATCAGCAGAGGTCCCACAATGTAGGATCAGCAGAGGTCCCACAATGTAGGATCAGCAGAGGTCCCACACTGTAGGCTCAGGAGAGGTCCCACACTGTAGGATCAGCAGAGGTCCCACACTGTAGGATCAGCAGAGGTCCCACACTGTAGGCTCAGGAGAGGTCCCACACTGTAGGATGAGCAGAGGTCCCACACTGTAGGATGAGCAGTGGTCCCACAATGTAGGATGAGCAGAGGTCCCACACTGTAGGATGAGCAGAGGTCCCACACTGTAGGATCAGCAGAGGTCCCACACTGTAGGCTCAGGAGAGGTCCCACACTGTAGGATCAGCAGAGGTCCCACACTGTAGGCTCAGGAGAGGTCCCACACTGTAGGATCAGCAGAGGTCCCACACTGTAGGCTCAGGAGAGGTCCCACACTGTAGGATCAGCAGAGGTCCCACACTGTAGGATCAGCAGAGGTCCCACACTGTAGGATCAGCAGAGGTCCCACACTGTAGGCTCAGGAGAGGTCCCACACTGTAGGATCAGCAGAGGTCCCACACTGTAGGATCAGCAGAGGTCCCACACTGTAGATCACGCAATGATGTGTATGTTAATCCCCAAT
Source organism: Hyla sarda (assembly GCF_029499605.1). Taxonomy (NCBI): domain Eukaryota; kingdom Metazoa; phylum Chordata; class Amphibia; order Anura; family Hylidae; genus Hyla; species Hyla sarda. The sequence goes on along the minus strand of NC_079190.1, from coordinate 507,952,108 downwards.
ATCTATGATGTAAACACAAGCGCGTTCCATCAATCGTTGCCTTCATTTTGCTAACCCTTATGTTTGCCCTAACAATACTGTGTGTTTTTCCTTGTCTGTTATTGATGCAATAAGTTGTTCCATTTACCGACACCTCGTCCCATTGAAAGAAATGCAGCTTTCGTGATCACATAACAAATGCCGGCGACTTAGAGGGAGAACATATCGGCTGCCGCTTCTTTTAGTCTTTAGTAGATTTATTTGTTGCCAATGGAAGCTGACAGCGCGCGACTCCCTGCAAATGCTGACAAATTCTTTTATATTTCTATATCCAGGCATAATACCGCCATAAGAATGTATGCGCCAGAACCAGTCTGTCATCGCAAACCATTATTAAAATACTATACAAGGGTGTTTTTATTTTCTGTCAGCTGCAGAAGGAACACACTGTTCCGGGCACGATACGTCGCGTATATTATCATTGCTTATATACTGTAACGATATCAGCAGTAGTTACCTGGACCTAAGCAAATAACACACTACGATAGTGACGGCCATTTATAACTGGCCGCTGACAAGTGCCTATTGGTGAGCCGTTTGAAAAGAAAATTGGAGGTTCGGCGCCTTCGGGCAGGGTCGGTTTTTCTATGAAATATTGTGTGAAAAAATAGAACTTTATTATAATGAGATGGAACATTCTAGAGAAAATATCTGCAACGCCAAAGCAATTGTAATTTGAATGTGATCTACTACATCTATGGGTGTAACCGCTCTTTGTGCCTATGGTTTGGCACGTTTAATTTTATTTAATATTAGCACCTGGGGGTGTATACCGTATTTTTCGCCATATAAGACGCTCCGGCATATAAGACGCTCCTAATTTTAAAGGATGAAAATCTAGAAAAAAAAGATTCCGAACCAAATACAATGTAAAGTATAGGACAGTGATCTTCAACCTGCGGACCTCCAGATGTTGCAAAACTACAATTCCCAGCATGCCCGGACAGCCGTTGGCTGTCCGGGCATGCTGGGAGTTGTAGTGTTGCAACATCTGGAGGTCCACAGGTTGAAGACTACTGGTGTAGGAAGTAGTACTCACGTGTCCCCGCCGTTCTCGACCCGTCACCGCTCGTCACCGCTGCCCTGGATGTCGCCCTCCATCGCTGTCGCCGTGTCCCCGGGGGTGTCCCCGTCGCTCCGGAATGTCTCTTCTACCGGGTATCCTCGCTCTCCATCACCGCCATCACGCCGCTACGCACGCCGCTCTTATTGGATGAAGGGACGGCGTGCGCAATGACGTGATGACGACGAAGGAGAGCGCCGGCCATGCAGGGGATCCCGGCATAGAGCAGACACCGAGGAGGCATGTAAGGTCCCTCCCGGTGCCCTGTAAGCTGTTCGGTACGCCGTGATTTCACCGCGGCGGTCCCGAACAGCGTGACTGAGCAGCTGGGTTAGTGTCACTTTCGCTTCAGACGCGGCGGTCAGCTTTGAAGGGTTAATACAGGGCATCACCGAGATCGGTGATGTCCTGTATTAGCCGCGGGATCGGTGATGTCCTGTATTAGCCGCGGGTGCCGGCCGTTGATGGCCGCAGGGACGCCGCGATAGGACAGGGTTTTAATGTGTATTTGCCGTATAAGACACACCAACTTTTCCCCGCCAGTTTCGGGGAAGAAAAAGTGCATCTTATACAGCAAAAAATATGGTATATATTATTATTATTATTTTTTATTTTTTTGCCAAGACATGGTCTAGGGGGGAAGTCCGACAAGATTACTTTGTGCAGTAACAGTGTAAAAGGTGTGGCTGCTGGTGCCGTTACGCCCCCTCCCATAGACTTGCATTGAGGGGACATGACCGTGACGTCACGAGCCTCCACCCCGCATTGGCAGTCAACCGGCACGGGCGAAGTTCGCTCCATGAATCGGATGTCTAGAGTGCAACAGCCGAGATACCGGGGGTCCCCAGCGGAGGGACCCCCCTGCAATCAGACATCTTATCACCTATCCTTTGGATAGGGGATGAGATGTCTATGGGCGCAGCACCCCATTAAATTGTTTCTGTCCTATCCTGTCTGGCACCCCAACTTTCCCCCTTCACCAAGCTGTGTAAACACACACCCTCTGTGCATCTCTATGGGAGAGCCGGAGATACACCGGCACAGTGCTTCAGTTCTCCCATAGAGATACGTGGAGGGCACGTGCCGACCCCCATTCCATGCATGAGGAGAGCCATAGCAACGTGCAGGCAATCCCAGCGGTCGAAACCCCCTCTATCTGACACTTATTTGCAATCCTTTGCATGGAGGATACATTTTCCTAAATTGGACTACCCCTTTAAAGGGGTATTCCAGGAAAAAAAATTCTCCAGAAAGTTAAACATTCGTAAATTACTTATATTAAAAAATCTTAATCCTTTCAGTACTTATGAGCTTATGAAGTTAAGGTTGTTCTTTTCTGTCTAAGTGCTCTCTGATGACACGTCTCAGGAAACACCCAGTTTAGAAGCAAATCCCCATAGCAAACCTCTTCTAAACTGGGCGGTTCCCGAGACAGGTGTCATCAGAGAGGATTTAGACAGAAAAGAACAACCTTAACTTCAGAAGCTCATAAGTACTGAAAGGATTAAGATTTTTTTAATAGAAGTAATTTACAAATCTGTTTAACTTTCTGGAGCCAGTTGATATGTATAAAAAATGTTTTTTTCCCAGAATACCCCTTTAACCAGAATGTCAGGCAGCAGCTACAAAAGGTGGGACTGCATGTGAACCATATGCCTTAGGGACAGGCTGGCAGGTAGGGGCACCATCATCTACTAAAGCTGCAACTGGGGACCCCCACGATCTCCCTACTGCACCTGGTGTTTGTTTAGAGTGTCAGGTGCAGCCCGCTCTTGACGTCACAGTCACACACCCTCAATGCCAGTCAATGGGAGGGGGCGTGACTGACGCATTTCCAGTCATCCAGCACAGAGTGAAGTTCGCTCCGTGCATGGGATGTCTGGAGTGCCGCAGCTGAGATCGTGGGGGGTCCCCAGTGGCGGGACTACACGAGATCAGACATCGTATCCCCTTTGGATGGGGGATAAAATGTCTAGGGACAAAGTACCCCTATAAAAGGATACTCCGCCCCTAGGCATCATATACCCTATCCTTTGGAGATGACTGATTCCGGGGGTCCGACCGCTGAAACCCCCCGCGATCACCAAGCTGGAGCCACAGCGTTCTTAACACGCAATCTAGGTGCTTCCGCATTTGTGACGTCATGCCACGCCCCCTCCATTCACATCTATAGGAGGAGGCATGGCGGCTAGTACATAGCCATCATGCCTCCTCCCATAGACCTAAATGGAGGGCGCATGACGGCTGGGGGTTGCCAGTCATTCGGTATGGAGTGGAGTCCTTTGGCTTTTTTTGTGTGTTTTCCATCTGAATTTATGGATATATTAGATAAATCAGGTCTTCACTTGCAGTTTTCAAGTATTTTGAAGCATTTATGTGGATTCTTTGTAAAATGAAAATAATTTTTTTTTTTAAGTAAAACAGGCAATTTACTGACTAAACTGCGCTCCAAAAAAAAATTAAAAAATAAAAACTATGTGTGAAAACGGGCTGATAATATACAACTTCTGGGGAATTTCTGTTTACTTTCCTCCTTGTTAGTTAATACATCAGCTTAGTCGGCAATGTCCGTAATAAGGATCCAAAAAGCTGCATTAGCAGGAAAACATTTCTGTAATGAAGAAGGGTGGTTTGTGCGCGGATTGAACGCTAATGGCCGGGATCCATCTGTGTTAAGCTAATAAGTATGAGACAACAGCAGGGGTGGGCACACGTCGTGATGAATCACCTTACACTTCCTTCTCTTTTGAGCTCTCCATCTGAATCCATGGCGGATTTTGCCTAATCAGCATATTTGTGTCTATTAGATTTTACCTGAGCTGAAGTTTCCTCCTTTAGACTTTTTAAGAAGTCTTGTTTATCGGAAGAACAACGGCGATTATTTGTTTATCCGGTCTGGGACCACTCCTAAAATTATAATAAAATTCATTAGTTTCATCATTGCTAACCTGATGAGGCCGCGTTCAGACGATGCAGTTAATTAGCAGTGGCACAACTAATTACTGCATGTATTTTTGCCGCAAATCGGTGAGTGGTTTTTCATCAGTATTTATCACCCGTGCAACCTCCCCTTTTATAGCATTGTGGCTGATTTGCATCATAGTGGGAATAGGTGTCTAACCTGTCCTTGTGTGGAGGGTACTAGCGATTAGGGTGATTGAACATAGGGTGTAGGGTACAGTTCGTGACGCCAGGGCATCGTTAACCTCCATGGTCCGAGGATGAGATAGCTTCTCCTGGGCCAAGTGCGGGGACAAGGATGACACGGATGCAAGATTACGGATAACTATCTTTACTGATCCAGGAATTAGCAAATCCTTCACAGAACAAACTTTAGTAGGGATGTACAGAGTGTAACCCGGGAACCTGTCGCCTTTCTAAGGCTTGTAATGGGTGAAACTGAAGATTAGTGATTATGGCAGCCAACGCTGGATTTAGAGACTTACTGACTGAAGACTGCTGACTGACTGAAGACTATGTTTCTCCCCAACTACTGTGCTTACCGCCAGGCTTTGAATTTCACTTGTGCCCTGGGGTTTTCCTGAGATTGGCGTGGCTGCAGACTTTAGGCTCTTTCTTCAGGTCTCCTCCCTCTGTTCTTCAGCTCTTCAACTCCAAGACTCTTCTCACACTTAACTGAAGATCTACACACTCCAACTCAGCTCACACTGAGCTCTGCACTAGAACTCCTCACTAGTGTTGCTCGCGAATATTCACAATTCAAATTTTTATCGTGAATATCGCATATTCGCCAATATTGCGAATATAGCACTATATATTCGTAATTCCAAAATTTCTTTTTTTTTTTTGCATATGCGAAAATTTATGCGCATATGCGCATATGCGCATATTCGCGAATATTGAGCCCTCCCTTCTTTAATGGTGTAGGGAACTATGACTAGTGCATTAACTCTGTGATTTTTTGCCTATTTAAACCAATAGGCCCATTGTGGTCTATGGGGATCTTATGGCATGTAAAACAGTAAGATAAGCAGGGACTGTCTTGGCAGCACAGTGCATGGGAGACCACTACTTGTTCAAGTCCTGGGGTGGGACAGAGTGTTACAGTGTTGTGGTTAAACTTTACTTTCCTGGAAAAGCTGCTGAGTTGCCCATAGCAACCAATCAGATCGCTTCCTTCATTTTTGAAAAGGCCTCTGAAAAATGAAAGAAGCAATCTGATTGGTTGCTAATGGCAACTCAGCAGCTTTTTCAGGAAAATAAAGTGGAACCACAACATTGTAACACCCCAGGACTCAAACCAGTGGTGGTCTCCCATGCACTGTGCTGCCAAGACAGTCCTGCTTATCTTACTGTTTTACATGCCGTGAGATCCCCATAGACCACAATGGGCCTATTGGCTTCAACGGGCAAAAAATCACAGAGTTAATGCACCAGTCATAGTTCCCTATACCATAAAAGGGAGGGCTCAATATTCGCAAATTTGCACATATATTTTCACATAGGCGCAAAAAAAAGCGAATATAAAAGGGTCACCTGGTCACTCTACAGCATTCCCTTAAAGGGTTACTCCCGTCATGCCAAAGCCTTTTGAACATCTGGTTCAGAAGGCTTTGGCATGACGGGAGTACCCCTTTAAGTGTGCAGTACGCAATTTAACACAGGAATACAACACAATATAATAAATTAGACCATGGAGCAATGGGCCCAACATAGAGACAGCATGGATGCCCGAGGAAATATTTAGCCCACAGGACAGCCTTTGGTGCTAGGACACCACACTTGTGCCAGTAATCAGTATGTATCGCCTCTTTTCTGAAATACTGTGATTTTGTTGAAAAATGGCAAAAACTTGTGCAGTAATTAATTTAGGAAGCGCAAATTAGCCACGATGTGTGGACACAGTCTTGGGTGTGATCATATGGGGTATTTAATTAGTGGTGTCTCTGCTGATCAGGGGATGGGCCCTACACTCTGTAAGCCCGTGACTGGAGACGAAGGCCGGATGTGGTCATTGCCCAGCCCCCTAAGATATATCCAAACTCCGGTGCCGAAGACCATGGCCCAAAAAAAAACCTAGATAGTCAACCCTAAAATATAACCTTTATTGGATATCTTAATAAAACAACCTCACCGCACACATGGCCACTGTAGAGAGCTGCTCTCTGTGCCTTCTATTGATTATTTATAGCCCTGTCCAAGTGTCAGTTTTTAACTCTCACTTTGGGGTTGTTTTATTAAGATATCCAATAAAATTTATATTCTTTTTTTTTTTTTTTTACCCCGGGCTTTGGTCCTGGGGTTTGGATATAATGTGGCTTTGGCCCCTAACTGCCCTATTGGGTTATTTTTCTTAGAGATGCCCCCTGGGACAAACCTAATCCGAAGCAAAGTCTCAGCAGTGATGTCACTATGTGTTCTCTGTAAGGATGTGACTGGAGGGGCAGGCCATAGGCAGTGATGTCACTAAGGGGGTGGACCCTATACAATATGGGGGAGATTTATCAAAACCTGTGCAGAGGAAAACTTGCCCAGTTGCCCATAGCAACCAATCAGATCGCTTCCTTCATTTTTCACAGGCCTTCATAAAAATGAAAGCAGTAAGCTGATTGGTTGCTATGGGCAACTGGGCAAGTTTTCCTCTGCACAGGTTTTGATAAATCTCCCCCTATGTTCTCCTGATGTAGTGATGTCACTAAGGGGTGGACCCTACACTCTATGTTCTCCAGATGAAGTGATGTCACTAAGGGGTGGACCCTATACTCTATGTTCTCCAGGGGTAGTGATGTCACTAAGGGGTGGACTCTACACTCTATGTTCTCCAGAGGCAGCGATTAGAGATGAGCGAACTTACAGTAAATCCGATTTGTCACGAACTTCTCGGCTCGGCAGTTGATGCCTTATCCTGCATAAATTAGTTCAGCTTTCAGGTGCTCTGGTGGGCTGGAAAAGGTGGATACAGTCCTAGGAAAGAGTCTCCTAGGACTGTATCTGCCTTTTCCAGCCCACCGGAGCACCGGAAAGCTGAACTAATTTATGCAGGATAAGTCATCAACTGCCCAGCCGAGAAGTTTGTGACGAATCAAATTTACTGTAAGTTCGCTCATCTCTAGTAGTGATGTCACTAAAGGGGTGGATCCTACACTCTATGTTCTCCAGAGGTAGTGATGTCACTAAGGGGGTGGACCCTACACTCTATGTTCTCTGTAAGGATGTGACTGGAGGGGCAGGCCAGAGGTAGTGATGTCACTAAGGGGTGGACCCTACACTATGTGTTCTCTGTAAGTACATTACTGGAGGGGAGGGATTGATGCAGTGATGTCACTCTTAGGGAGGGATGGAACTTGAAAATAAGCTCAAGCCAAGCCCCCTGAGAGAAGCTCAAAGTGGTATTCCAGGAAAAAAAAAAAAACTTTTTATTTTATTTTAAATTAACTGGCTCCAGAAAGTTAAACAAATTTTAAATAATACTTCTATTACAAAAAAAATCTTAATCCTTCCAGGAGTTATCAGCTGCTGAAGTTGTTCTTTTCTGTCTGACCACAGTGCTCTCTGCTGACACCTCTGTCTGTCTCGGGAACTGTCCAGAGCAGGAGAGGTTTGCTATGAAGATTTGCTCCTACTTTGGACAGTTCCTGAGACAGACAGAGGTGTCAGCAGAGAGCACTGTTGTCAGACAGAAAAGAACAACTCAACTTTGGGAGCTGATAACTACTGGAAGGATTAAGATTTTTAAATAGAAGTAATATACAAATTTGTTTAACTTTCTGGAGCCAGTTGATACAATTTTTTTAATTTTTTTTATTTTTTTATCCAAAGCAAAGCCTCGAGAGTAAGGGGGGGATAGAGAGATGAGCAAGACCAGAAATCATTACTGACCATAAGTGTACATTGCATTTATTACCATATAAGTTTATGACTCTGGAAAACCCCTTTAAAATCTAAAGCATTGTGCAGGCAGGAAAAGGCAAACTACCATCTGCTGCAGATGAGAAAGATGCCATTTACCTCTATTAAGATAAATTACCAGCTTTACATATATTTAGAATTGCTACTGATTATTCCAAAATGGGTACGCTTTAACCCACAGAGTTCATATATTCAGTTTATAGTTTTTATTTATGTATTTTTTTTTTATTATACATTTTTATTTATGTATTTATTTTATGTATTTATTTATTTCTCAAATTTAAATTCTTATACCCCCTTCCGATTTATGATGTACTATTGCAGCATGAGTCAAATGAGGAATTATGGCGCAGGATCTGAAGCCGAGCACACATCATACCCGGTGGGTGCCAGCTGCTATCTGCAGCTGACATCCGCCTGTAATGACCGGCATTGGAGAGCAGCAGTTTTAGAGCACATAATTGATGGTGCAGTGGCCTTATTAGCACCCCTGCAATGTAAATGTGTGAGGCCGACCAGTTGTCAGGGCAGACGGAGGCATTACTAGGTCTCAATGCCTGCCGGGACTGAGCTACTGATACAGCCTGCCCATGGCATACAGTCATGGCCGTAAATGTCGGCACCCCTGAAATTTTTCAAGAAAATTAAGTATTTCTCACAGAAAAGGATTGCAGTAACACATGTTTTGCTAACCACATTTGTATTCCCTATGTGTGTATTGGAACTAAAGCAAGAAAGGGAGGAAAAAAGCAAATTGGACATAATGTCACCAAACTCCAAAAATGGTCTGAACAAAATTATTGGCACTTTTAACTTAATATTTGGTTGCAAACCCTTTGGAAAAAAAATCAGTCACTTCCTATAACCATCAGTAAGCTTCTTACACCTCTCAGCCGGAATGTTGGACCAGTCTTCCTTTACAAACTGCTCCAGATCTCTCTTATTGGAAGAACGCCTTTCTGACACTGGGCTGTACAGTGTGACCCAAAATCCATTGGTAATGATGCCTTGAACACATTCAAGGCACCCAGTGCCAGAGGCAGCAAGACAACCCCAAAACATCATTGACCTCCACCATATATCACTGTAGGTTCTGTGTTCTTTTGTTTGTAGGCCTCATTCCGTTTTCAGTAAACAGTAGAATGATGAGCTTTACCAAAAATCTCTATCTTGGTCTCATCTGCCCACAAGACGTTTTCCCAGAAGGATTTTGGTTACTCAAGTTCATTTTGGTAAAATGTAGTCTTGCTTTTTTATGTCTCTGTGTAAACAGTGGGGGTCCTCCTGGGTCTCCTCCATAGTGGGGTCCTCCTGGGTCTCCTCCATAGTGGGGTCCTCCTGGGTCTCCTCCATAGTGGGGTCCTCCTGGGTCTCCTCCATAGTGGGGTCCTCCTGGGTCTCCTCCATAGTGGGGTCCTCCTGGGTCTCCTCCATAGTGGGGTCCTCCTGGGTCTCCTCCATAGTGGGGTCCTCTTGGGTCTCCTCCATAGTGGGGTCCTCCTGGGTCTCCTCCATAATGGGGTCCTCCTGGGTCTCCTCCATAGCGTTTCATTTCATTTAAATGTCGACGGATATTTCGCGCTTACACTGATGCTCCTTGAGCCTGCATGACAGCTTTAATATCTATGGAACTTGTTTGGGGCTGCTTATCCACCATCCGGTCTATCCTGCGTTGACACCTTTCATCAATTTTTCTCTTCCGTCCACGCCCAGGGAGATTAGCTACAGTGATATGGGTTGCAAACTTCTTGATAATGTTGCTCTCCCTGTGGACAAAGGCAAATCTAGATCTCTGGAGATGGACTTGCAACCTTGAGATTGTTGATATTCATCCACAATTTTGGTTCTCAAGTCCTCAGACAGTTCTCTTCTCCTCTTTCTGTTGTCCATGCTTAGTGTACTTCTCTCCTTTTTATCTGCTTTCAGGTGTGATTTTTATATTGCCCATATCTGTTACTTGCCCCAGGTGAGTATAAAGGAACATCACATACTTGAAACAATCTTATTTTTCCACAATTTTGAAAGGGTGCCAATAATTTTGTCCGGCCCATTTTTGGAGTTTGGTGACATTATGTCCAATTTGCTTTTTTCCCCTCCTTTTTTGGTTTAGTTCCAATACACACAAAGGGAATAAACATGTGTATAGCTTCATTTTCTAGAAAAATTTCAGTGGTGCCAACATTTTTGGCAATGACTGTATGCTTTACATTCAGCTCCTGAGCTCACTTCATACTCCTGCTGTGGCGCTGCGCTGTTTAAAAACAATGTTTTGCAGCAAGGGGTTAATGTATCGCAATCTATGAAAATCCTTTTGTCAAAAAATATCACTTTTCACTTGAAGATTAAAGGGGTACTCTGCTGTTCAGCGTTTGGACGTCATAAGGGAGCAGGCTATGACATCACAAGCTCCCGGTGCCAGCTCCAGCGTTCGGAACAGTTTGTTCCTAACTCTGAGCAGCGGAGTACCCCTTTAAGCAAATCAAATGAAAATATCACAACAGGAAAGAAAATCACAGAAAAGTTGGATTTAACGGCCTGTGATGTTTATTTTTTTTTCGCTCTCTTTGTCAACCCGTCCATTATCATCTCTTCCGCGAGCAGAAAATTGTACGCTGCGCCACTTTTATTTCTACCTCCTGTTTTCTAATAGCCTCCCTCATTGAGTCAGTACATAAAGTATTTTTCTCTAAGCAGAAATGTCAAGGATATGGTGAACATGGGTGAAGCGGTGACATTTGCCGGCAGAGAATGTATCAACTCAAGTCGAGAACATGTAAGGTTTGTATTGTAAATATCCGAACGTTGTCTGAGAATAATGGGTTTTTTTGTTTTTTTTTTACCTCTGAAAGTTTGATCATTGAATTATGTCACGGAGAACGTGGCTGCCAACCCGAAATCATTACAGGAAAAGACAATGTTCTGTTTGCGTTTTGTCTTTGACCTTTCCATTAAGTTACGTTCGGGTAAGATCATCGGGGTTTAAGAAAAATAAATGTACTTATGGTAACAATGGTCTGAAAAGTTATGTACGCACCGTAATTTATGACTCTATAGCTATGGCCTCCTCCAGCTGTTGCAAATCTAGAACATGCAGCATGTCCTGATGGCCATAGCCTGGAGTATAGATCACATCAACCTCCACTTTAGTCATCAACCTCAACTCCATGGGCGGACTGACTGACCGGTCCGTTTGGATGTGGTCCGAGGGCCCGGCCATGTAAAGGGCCCACCGCCACTGCTCCTGAGGATCCAGGACACTCATCCCGGATCCCCAGGCAGACAGCGCTGATTTCTGCTGTATGCCTGGCTCACGCTCATACAGCAGAAAGCCTCCTCTCTGTGTGAGCAGCATTTGCGGCCTACACAGAGAGGTGATGTGACCTCCGCCCCCATGCAGCATGTCCCCACAATTGACACTCATTGGCGCCTGCACTGTGGAGGATGGAAGATGCATTCCCTTGCTTTGCTCCGAAGAAGATCGCTCCGTGTGACATAATTAGGTGAGCAGATTTTTTCTTCCATCCTGGGGATGGGGGGGGGACTCTGTTGCCTGTACCTACTGTGGGGGAACTCTGCTGCCTGTACCTACTGTGGGGGAACTCTGTTTCCACCTATACCTACTGTGGGGGAACTCTTCTGCCGCCTGTACCTACTGTGGGGGAACTCTGCTGCCTGTACCTACTGTGGGGAACTCTGCTGCCGCCTGTACCTACTGTGGGGGTACACTTCTTCCTGTGCCTACTGTGGGGGAACTCTTCTGCTGGCTCTACCTACTGTGGGGGAACTCTGCTGCTGCCTATACCTACAGTGGGGTAACTCTGCTGCCACCTATACCTTCTGTGGAGAAACACTGCTGCCACCTATATATACTATGGGGGAACTCTGCTGCCGCCTATACCTACTGTGGAGAAACACTGTTGCCGCCTATACCTACTATGGGGGAACAGTGCTGCCACGTATACATAATGTGGGGGAACACTGCTGTCGCCTATACCTACTGTAGGGGAACTGCTTTCGCCTATAACTAATGTGGGGGAACTGCTGCCTACTGAATGTGGAGGATTTCTCGTGCCTAGCCAATGTGGGGGACAATCTACTATGTTCTAAACAACAAATCCCCCCCGGGGATTCCAGGGCAAAATATGCAAACAACAACTTTTAGGGGTACTCCCCCAAAGGGGTTAGCCTTAAAACTAGAAATCCCCCCGTTTAAAACTTCAATGTTTTATTTTAACTATTAAAATGAAACAAATAGGAAACAACATTAGTGTTTGGTGCACACTTAAAACACGATCATTGCTCAGCTTATTGTATCTATGAGTCCACTGGTATATCAGCCTTTCACTTTTTCATATGGCTTTTAGCTGTGGGCTCATATATGTCCTTCTGTCTATACTGGCGTTATGGTCGCGTTATGGTCCAATCATCAACCTCCACTCCAATCATCAACGTCCACTCATGTTCATGTACTTAGTACTATTATTTCCAGAATGCATTGCTTTCCCTCAGCTCTTCAACACAGCCCTCCCACCCTGTCTACTTCCCTCCCACAGGGCAATCATCAACCTCCATTACAATCATCAACCTCCAATACAATCATCAACCTCCATTATGTGGTAAGCCTCTGGGGTAGTGGTAGTGTAGTCAGGGTTTTGCTTTAGTATATCAGGGGTTAATGTTAACCCTATAGTTCGTGACGCCAGGCTGAGGGCTAGTATGCTGAGGTAATTCTCCGGCCTATCGCTGCCCTTCCCAGTAACGATAGGTGCATGCGAATAATGACTGAAGGTCCACAAGGTAGTTGAACTTGAACTTGGATAAACTTAACTTAAAAGGCTTTCGGTACATCCAATGAACAGCAATTCAAACATTCATTCAAACAGTCTCTATACACTTCAGTGACTAACAGTTGTTGCGGACCTTGACTTTGGATATGTCTCTGAATTTAGGGTTAATTGCGAAGATCCATCCGGATTTAGGCGATAGATAAGGTCCGGTGATCTTGCAGAGCACTTAGGGATTGATACACTCACAGTTTTGTAATAATCAGCCATCGCCGCAAGGCTCATGTTAGGATTCGGCAGGCTGGATGTGGATCCTCTGTGTCAGCGAGGGATTGGCGTGGACCGTGTCGGTGGACCGGTTCTAGGGTTGCTACTGGTTTTCACCAGAGCCCGCCGCAAAGCGGGAGGGTCTTGCTGCGGCGGTAGCAACCAGGTCGTATCCACCGGCAACGGCTCAACCTCGCTGACTGCTGAGAAGGCGTGGGACAGAAGGACTAGGCAGAGGCAAGGTCAGACGTAGCAGAAGGTCGGGGCAGGCGGCAAGGTTCATAGTCAATGGTGATAGCAGAAGATCAGGTAACACAGGCTTTGGACAACACTAAACGCTTTCACTGGCAAAAGGCAACAAGATCCGGCAAGGCAGTGCAGGGGAAGTGAGATAATATGGACAGGGAGCAGGTGGAAGCTAATTAGGCTGATTGGGCCAGGCACCAATCACTGGTGCACTGGCCCTTTAAATCTTAGAGAGCTGGCGCGCGCGCGCCCTGAGGAGCGGAGCCGCGCGCGCCAGGATGTGACAGCCGGGGACCGGGACAGGTGAGTGACTTGGAATGCGATTCGCGTGCGGGCGCGTCCCGCTATGCGAATCGCACCCCCTGGCAATGTCAGTGCAGCGCTCCCGGTCAGCGGGTCTGACCTGGGCGCTGCAGAGAGAGGGACGCCGCGAGCGCTCCGGGGAGGAGCAGGGACCCGGAGCGCTCGGCGTAACAGTACCCCCCCTTAGGTCTCCCCCTCTTTTTGTCGGGATGTTTCTTCATCCGGGATGAGGCCTGTATGAGGGATTTTTGAGTCTCTTTCCAGATGGTGGAGAAGTCCCGGGAAACCTCATCAACAGCGGGCAAACCAGAAGGCGTGGGAGTGGGGAGGGGGGGAAGAGGGTGAAGCTGGGAACGGGGCAAAGTGTTACCAGGACGGGGGCTATGAGGAGGAGACACAGCATAGTCCAGATAGGCCTTGGGGAGACAAGGTAAAGGAGGAGACACTGAGGTTTGACTGACGGGACTAGGAGCAGACGTGAGGCATTTTTTATGGCAAGAAGCCCCCCAGCTCTTGATCTCCCCGGTGGTCCAATCAAGGGTAGGAGAGTGGTGTTGGAGCCATGGCAGACCAAGGAGGACTTCAGAGGTGCAGTTGGGCAAAACAAAAAGTTCAATTTTTTCGTGATGCCGTCCAATACTCATGAGCAGGGGTTCTGTGCGGTAACGCACGGTGCAGTCCAATTTAACTCCGTTGACCGAGGAAATGTAGAGCGGCTTGACGAGACGGGTCACCGGGATGCAGAACTTATTCACCAAAGAGGCCAGAATAAAATTTCCAGAAGAACCAGAGTCCAAGAAGGCCGCGGCTGAGAAGGAGGAGTTGGCAGAAGGAGAAATCCGCACGGGCACAGTGAGACGTGGAGAAGCAGACTTCGTACCAAGAGACACCACACCCACGTGAGCTGGGTGCGTGCGTGCGTTTCCCAGACGTGGAGGACGAATAGGGCAATCCACCAAGAAGTGTTCGGTACTAGCACAGTACAGACATAAATTGTTATCCCTACGGCGAGTCCTCTCTTCATGGGTCAGGCGAGACCGATCCACTTGCATAGCCTCCTCGGCGGGAGGCACAGGGGTAGATTGCAAAGGATACTGTGAGAGAGGTGCCCAGAGATCAAGGTCTTTTTCCTGGCGGAGCTCCTGGTGTCTCTCAGAAAAACGCATGCCAATGCGGGTGGCCAAATGGATAAGTTCTTGCAGGTTAGCAGGAATCTCTTGTGCGGCCAGCACATCCTTGATGTTACTGGATAGGCCTTTTTAAAGGTCGCGCAGAGAGCCTCGTTATTCCAAGATAATTCGGAAGCGAGAGTACGAAATTGGATGGCGTACTCGCCTACTGAAGAATTACCCTGGACCAGGTTCAGAAGGGCAGTCTCGGCAGAAGAAGCTCGGGCTGGTTCCTCGAAGACACTACGGACTTCAGCGAAGAAGGACTGGACTGTGGCTGTGGCAGGATCATTGCGGTCCCAGAGCGGTTTGGCCCAAGACAAAGCCTTTCCAGACAGAAGACTCACTACGAATGCCATCTTAGACCGTTCTGTAGGAAATTGGTCCGACAACATCTCCATATGCAGGGAACATTGAGACAAGAAGCCACGGCAGAGTCTAGAGTCCCCATCAAATTTGTCCGGCAGGGACAAGCGGAGGCTAGGAGCGGCCACTCGCTGCGGAGGAGGTGCAGGAGCTGGCGGAGAAGATGGTTGCTGCTGTAGCAGTGGCAGAAGTTGCTGTAACGTGGCGGTCAACTGCGACAGCTGCTGTCCTTGTTGGGCAATTTGCTGCGATTGCTGGGCGACCACCGTGGGTAGGTCAGCGAGACTTGGCAGCAGCACCTCAGCGGGATCCATGGCCGGATCTACTGTTAGGATTCGGCAGGCTGGATGTGGATCCTCTGTGTCAGCGAGGGATTGGCGTGGACCATGTCGGTGGACCGGTTCTAGGGTTGCTACTGGTTTTCACCAGAGCCCGCCGCAAAGCGGGAGGGTCTTGCTGCGGCGGTAGCAACCAGGTCGTATCCACCGGCAACGGCTCAACCTCGCTGACTGCTGAGAAGGCATGGGACAGAAGGACTAGGCAGAGGCAAGGTTAGACGTAGCAGAAGGTCGAGGCAGGCGGCAAGGTTCGTAGTCAATAAGGATAGCAGGAGATCTGGAACACAGGCTTTGGACAACACTAAACGCTTTCACTGGCACAAGGCAACAGGATCCGGCAAGGGAGTGCAGGGGAAGTGAGGTAATATGGACAGGGAGCAGGTGGAAGCTAATTAGGCTGATTGGGCCAGGCACCAATCACTGGTGCACTGGCCCTTTAAATGTTAGAGAGCTGGCGCGCGCGCGCGCCCTAAGGAGCGGAGCCGCGCGCACCAGGACGTGACAGCCGGGGACCGGGACAGGTGAGTGACTTGGGATGCGATTCGCGAGCGGGCACATCCCGCTATCCGATTCGCATCCCCGCCAGCAATGTCAGTGCAGCGCTCCCGGTCAGCGGGTCTGACCGGGGCGCTGCAGAGAGAGGAACGCCGTGAGCGCTCCGGGGAGGAGCATTGACCCGGCGCGCTCGGCGTAACAGCTCAGGCCTAACTCACTGATGACAGCAGCGCAGATCCTTGCCTGTTAACAGCCCAGGAACAAGAGATGTTGCTTGCTTGGCTGCACAGGAACAAGAGAGCAAGAAATGTCCGCCGCGCCCTTATATGGGCAGGGGTGGAGCCGTTTTGTTTGGTCTGAATAACTGTCACTCACCGTTACAAGGAACGATGGGTGCAATACGTCATAGGGACCTCCAAAGGTCCTTAAGCAAAACCCATAGAGTTTACCTGATCACGTGACCCGCAGGTCCTGCTACGCTATAATTAACCAATTATATACATTTGTACAAGTGTATTTATATAAATCCTGAATAAACTGTTAAATTGTTAATACTTAGATGAGAGGTGACAAGGGGTGGACTAGATAAGAAGGACCCCGACGTCCTAGGGACTCTGGCTATGGGGACCTATATACAGGTACCGTATAGGATGCAGTACCGGGACACCACAATTATAATCATCAACCTCCATTACAATTATCAACCTCCATTACAATCATCAACCTCCATTACAATTATCAACCTCCATTACAATCATCAACCTCCATTACAATCATTAATTTCCACTCCAATCATCAGCCTACATTACAATCATCAGCCTCCATTACAATGATCAACCTCCATTACAATTATCAACCTCCACTCCAATCATCAACCTCCATTACAATCATCAGCCTCCATTACAATCATCAACCTCCATTACAATCATCAACCGCCACTCCAATCATCAACCTCCATTACAATCATTAACCTCCACTCCAATCATTAACCTCCATTACAATCATCAACCTCCATTACAATCATCAACCTCCATTACAATCATCAACCGCCACTCCAATCATCAACCTCCATTACAATCATCAGCCTCCATTACAATCATCAACCTCCACTCCAATCATCAACCTCCATTACAATCATCAACCTCCATTACAATCATCAACCTCCATTACAATCATCAACCTCCATTACAATCATCAACCTCCACTCCAATCATCAACCGCCACTCCAATCATCAACCGCCACTCCAATCATCAACCTCCAATCCAATCATCAATCTCCACTCCAATCATCAACCTCCAGTCCAATAATCAACCTCCACTCCAATCATCAACCTCCACTCCAATCATCAACTGCCACTCCAATCATCAACCTCCACTCATGTTCATATACATAGTACTATTATTCCCAGAATGCATTGCTTTCCCTCAGCTATTCAACACAGCCCTCCCACCCTGTCTACTTCCCTCCCACAGGGCTTCTGCCAGTTCCCTGACCAGAGCTGCTGCAGAATATTTCAGTACAAAATTAGTGAATCTGAACAACCTGCTGTATGCATTCCCAGTCACAACCTGTTGTATTCATCCCCAGTCACAACCTGCTGTATGCATTCCCAGTCACAACCTGCTGTATTCATCCCCAGTCACAACCTGCTGTATGCATTCCAAGTCACAACCTGCTGTATGCATTCCCAGTCACAACCTGCTGTATGCATTCCCAGTCACAACCTGCTGTATGCATTCCAAGTCACAACCTGCTGTATGCATTCCCAGTCACAACCTGCTGTATTCATCCCCAGTCACAACCTGCTGTATGCATTCCAAGTCACAACCTGTTGTATGCATTCCCAGTCACAACCTGCTGTATTCATCCCCAGTCACAACCTGCTGTATGCATTCCAAGTCACAACCTGCTGTATGCATTCCCAGTCACAACCTGCTGTATGCATTCCCAGTCACAACCTGCTGTATGCATTCCAAGTCACAACCTGCTGTATGCATTCCCAGTGACAACCTGTTGTATTCATCCCCAGTCACAACCTGCTGTATGCATTCCCAGTCACAACCTGCTGTATTCATCCCCAGTCACAACCTGCTGTATGCATTCCAAGTCACAACCTGCTGTATGCATCCCCAGTCACAACCTGCTGTATGCATTCCAAGTCACAACCTGCTGTATGCATTCCCAGTCACAACCTGCTGTATTCATCCCCAGTCACAACCTGCTGTATGCATTCCAAGTCACAACCTGCTGTATGCATTCCCAGTCACAACCTGCTGTATTCATCCCCAGTCACAACCTGCTGTATGCATTCCAAGTCACAACCTGTTGTATGCATTCCCCTTCACAACCTGCTGTATTCATCCCCAGTCACAACCTGCTGTATGCATTCCAAGTCACAACCTGCTGTATTCATCCCCAGTCACAACCTGCTGTATTCATCCCCAGTCACAACCTGCTGTATGCATTCCAAGTCACAACCTGCTGTATTCATCCCCAGTCACAACCTGCTGTATGCATTCCAAGTCACAACCTGCTGTATGCATTCCCAGTCACAACCTGCTGTATGCATTCTCAGTCACAACCTGCTGTATGCATTCCCAGTCACAACCTGCTGTATGCATTCCCAGTCACAACCTGCTGTATGCATTTCCAGTCACAACCTGCTGTATGCATTCCCAGTCACAACCTGCTGTATTCATTCCCAATCACAACCTGCTGTATTCAACTACAGTTTTACCACAATATTGTTGCAATTTTTTCATAATCTTTGTTTTATTTTACAGTGATTATTCAAACCGTGGTAAAAACATGTGCTATATAACACGAATTGCTGTATTGATAATCGTGGTTGGAAGAAATATCAGCCTGAGCTTGTACTTTCACTCAAACAAGGTCACATAGTTTCTACCACTGGTCCATCAGTCCTCCTCTGTATACATGAGCTGTAGTAAGAAAAAGTCCTGAAGTATCTATGGACCAACACTGTCCTGAATTCTGTCCTTCTGCTTACCCTTAGCCTGAAAAGGGCGACCCTTGAGTTGCTTTCTGCTGCAATGCCTCAAACGTTTTTCCCTATCCATTATGACCCAAAAATATATCATTTAGATTAATTGGTGGAAATATGGAGAATAAAAGCTAAAAAAAATACATAGATAAATAATAAATAAATAAATGCATTTGAATAAAGTTCTGATTAAATTATAAATGAATAAAGAAATTATCCCTGAGGGTGTGAATAGCCGCCCTCCCTATATTTATTGCATATAATTAAATGAGTACCCTGGTATATGAAAACATATGTATATATATATATATACATATATATATATATATATATATATATATATTTATATATATATATATATATATATATATATATATATATATATTATGTAGAGGTGTGTATGCCTTGTGCTTACCTTTTGTAGCTAATGTGGCAGGCATGAGTTTTCAGCCATACTGGATGCAATTCAATCACTAAAAAGATTTCCTAATGCTGCCATAATTTCCCATGAATCCTCTGTCTTTGCAAAGAGAGGGTGTGGAGTCTCATCACTGCATCTCGTCATCTAATGAGGCTGCTGGTTCTGGTGGTCAACAAGGTGAACTGATTAGACTCATAAGTTGGGGTCAGTTCACTTTATGTGCAGTTCTGATGTGCGTTCTTATTCCTACTGTTTTTTTTTACAGAAATATTGCCATGATACGAAATTTATTTGACCTATAATCACAATTGAGGTATTTTACGAACATTTTAAGTCTTTAGGTTATGTTGATAGGTTGACCTTTTACAGCATTTCACACGTTTATAATGCACTTTGTCTGTTTTTGCTGCAATTGTCTGATATATATATATATATATATATATATATATATATATATATATATCCTGACCCATAGAGAAAGCAGCAGTATACAAAAAGAGCTGCAGGGGAGGTGTGTAACTACTATATATCCTGATCCCCTAGAGATAGCAGCAGCAGATAGAGCTGGATGAAAGGTGTATAACTACTATACATCCTGATCGCATATATATAGTAGCAGTATACAGATAGAGCTGGAAGGGAGGTGTATAACTACAATATATCCTGATAAAATAGATAATAGCAATATACAGATGGAGCTGTAGGAGAGGTGTATAACTACTATATATCCTGATTACATAGCTATAGTAGCAGTATACAGATAGAGCTGTAGGAGAGGTGTATAACTACTATATATCCTGATTACATAGATATAGTAGCAGTATACAGATAGAGCTGGATGGGAGGTGTATAAATACAATATATCCTGACCCTATAGTGATAACAACAGCAGTATAAAAATAGAGCTGGAGGGAAGGTGTATAACTACCATGCCCTGATCCCATAGAGATAGTAGCAGCAGTATACAGATAGAGCTGGGAGTGGAGGGGCCTAGGAGCTGCCAGGGTGGATCTGATAGATGATTATGTCATCCTGTAGCTCACAGGAAGTCAGCTGGCCAAGGACTGACCACTTCCCTTGACTCATTAAACAATGTGATTTTCTGTGTCAGATGATCACATGACCCAGTTACAGTTATGATACGCATGGATGCAGCTTTGCTGTAATGGAACAGATGGCACTGTAGTATTAGTGATAATAAATCTACATGATATGGGGGGGGGGGGGGGCAAAAACCTGGAGTTCTCCTTTAAGTCATTCTTTTGAATTGTTAAACTTCTCCTAACTTCTAACTTTTCAATTTTAAAATAAAAAAGTGACAACTTAGAGAGATGATAAATTACTGACACAATGTAGGACGATATAATGACGGTAATTACCATAATACTATGTGATTATAAATACTTAGGTTACAAATACTGAGCTCAGAGACACCACGACGCGCGACTAAAGGAACTGATAGAAGACCACATATAACATTATTGCAGATAGTTTCCTGTGCGGCGCCCCCTCATGTCCAAACGATGATCTTTCGTCTGCATCTGTCAATCAAATGACTTCCTGTCTCTGTGATCGTACAATGTAGCTGGGTTAAAGTTCTAAGGACAAGTTCGTAGACAGAGAAAGAGGAGGAAAAATCTGCCCCAAAATCTGTGTAGAACCAACAGCGGAAATCAGCGCTGATTTTGGGTGGAGATTTAAAGGGGTACTCCGCTGCCCCAACGTCCAGTTCTGAACACTTGGAGCGAGTGGAGGGGAGGTTGTGACATCAGGGCCACACCCTCGTGACATCACACCGTGCCCCTAAATGCAAGTCTATGGGGGGGACATGGTGGCCCATAGACTTGCATTGGGGGGCGTGGCTTGACATTACAAGGGGCGTGGTTGTGACGTCACGACCCCCACCGACCACACCCAGTGGTGTAAACGAATGCCGGGTGCTGCACAGAGATCGCAGGGGTCCCGCCGGGACCTCCGTGATCAGACATTTTATCCCCTATCCTTTGAATAGGGGATAAGATGTCTATGGGCGGAGTACCCCTTTAAAGGAGATCACATCCTTGTGGGAAAAAAAAAATATAAAAAATAAACTTATCCCCTATCCACAGGATAGGGGATAAGTAACTGATCGCAGGAGGTCCGACCACTGGGCTCCCCCCACCCCCCCGCGATTACCAGGACAGGACCTGGGGATGGCATGTTTTGAATGGTTTTCCAGCTTAAAAGACCATGTGCTTTATTATTGTTTTTGAGCTTTTTTCAGTTTGAATTTTTTTGTATTTTTGCACTTTTGCCTTAGTTTTTGTTTAGTGGCTTATCGTCTGCGCAACAATAAATTTTTATTTTTTTGTGGAAAATTTTCATAGATACAGAGATTCCCCCAGAAAAACAGTGCTGATGAAAATAAAAATTGTGAACATTTTTGGGCAAAAAATAACCCCCAATACCCCACCCCCAAATGTGTGAAAGTGAATTTGGAATTATTTTTGAAGTTTTGAGAACACTGGAGGACATATTTGGAATCTTGGCTGTTTTATGTTTCAGCTCACTTTTGTTACTTAAAAAATACGCAAGGTCTTGGTTTTGCCCCACTTTTTTGCTCCACTTGGTTTTGCTCCACTTTTTTTGGTCTTGGTTTTGCTCCACAGGCTAACTAAATGTCAGAACACTAAATGGGTCGGGAAATCAAGAGCATTGTTCACACTGGACTCAGAACGAGGAACACACTGGACACCCCACTCCAAACATGAAGGGACATCAATACCAAAGCCATATAGTCTCCTAGCCAGCAGGCACTCTCCACCGAGTGATCAGGATACTGACTTAGGAGGAAACAAAAATCATAAATACAAGCAAACACGGGAACAGGGACAAGACTCACTCACTCCAAGATAGACGGATTAGCACAAGGGTCAGAACAGGATTCTATCCTAGGAGTTGCAGAATCAAAAAAGGTCAAAACAGGACTGACAAACGCACAATGTGAATACAGACTCAGGCAACACAAAACAAATGCAGAACAAATATACAAACAATACGAAAACCAGACAAATGTACTAAAATAAAGCAGGCTAAAATCTATATATCAACAGGACAGATAACCATGGTTAAAACTCAGGATATGTGCACAGACAGACATAACGAACATCAAGCCAACATGGACAGAATACAGGTCTAACAACCAGCACAGAACAGCACCTGAAGAGGTCAAATATATCCTCCCAGTGCTGAAGTCGAGAAGGTTAACTCTTCCCATCCCAGGCAGAATTAACACAGAAACTGTTCAGACATAAACAATGTCTGTTTTACAATGTCTGAACAGGACCCAAAGCAAAAAATACAAAATACTGATAAACAGACATTACAGTGCTGTAGTTTTGCAACAGTTAGAGGGACGCTGGTTTGGAAACCATGGCATAATATATCACTATGGGTTCCTGTAATAACATCACCAGGAGACGTTCCATACCAAGCACGTAGGGGGTTGTCTAGGCTTGACCGCCTTTATATCATTCTATCAGCATCCATTGTGTTTTCTCCAAGTGCACTTGCATGAACAAACCCCCGACAAACATTTCTGGTGATGACCGGAGAAGAACAGCCAAGATTTACGGCTGCAATATGAAAATAAGCAGAGGCCATAACATTGCCGTCTCTGAGTTACTAGTTTCATCATGTGCCGAGTGAAGGCTGCCATTAAATCTATAAGTGACAGTTCACGGCCACGGATTACACGTCTATATGTAAAGCACTGCACGGAAATTGGCTCTAGGTGCAGAGCGCGGTTTTTCAGGACGCTTTAACGTCAAGGCTGGAGATTTAGAGTTTAACTTTCCTTGACTGATCTATTTCCTGGGTTGTTGTGTAGAAGAGGTTAAATGAAATGGAGTGTCACCGAATCAATGTCACAAGCCATCAATCTACTGCTACACGTGTGCCCAGAGAAAGCTCCATCTCATTTCCAACTTTGTATAGCAGGTGAAATAAATATCTGCATCATTGGTCCTGCAGATGGTTCTTAGGTTGACACAAGGCAAGATGCTGGATATGAGGATAATGAAAGGTGCAAATTAAAGATCCATCAGTCAGAATGGGACAAGCAATGGGGAGATAAAGTGTAATATACTGGACATGTGACAAAGATTATTATTATTTTTTTTTTTTACCTTACATGTTATAAAAGTAAACTTAGCGAAAGTCCAATGAAGAAGTGAACTTTTGGGAAATCCAACTAAAAAGTAAACTTTGAGGAGGTCCAACTAAGAATTAAACTTTGTGGAAATACAGCCAAGACGTAAACTTTGTCGAGGTCCAACTCAGAGGTGAACTTTGTAGAGGTCCAACTATAAAATAAATTTTGTAGAAGTCCAACTATGAAATACATTTTGGGGAAATGCAACTAAAAAGGAAACTTTGAGGAGGTCCAACTAAGAAGCGAGCATTGTGCCGGTACAACTGAGAAGAAAACTTTGTGGAGGTCCAATGAAGGTGTGAACTTTTTAGACTTCCAACTATGAAATAAACTTTGTGGAGGTCCAACTGAGAAGTATGCTTTATGGAGGTCCAACTAAGAAGTACGGTACATTTTGTGTAAATCCAACTAAGAAGTAAACTTTGTGGAGGTCCAATGAAGTAGTGAACTTTGTGGAGGTCCAAATAAGAAGTAAATTTTGTGAAGCTAAAACTAAGATGTACACTTTGTGGAGCGTCAACTGAGAAGTAAATTATGACGTGAACTTTTTAGAGGTCCAACTATAAAATAAACTTTGTGGAGGTCCAACTAAGAAGTTAACCTTGCGGAGGTCCAACTAAGAAGTAATCATTGTGCCAGTACAACTGAGAAGAAAACTTTGTTGAGGTCCAATGAAGACTTAAACTTTGTGAAGGTCAAACTAAGAAGTAAACTTTGTGGAGGGTCAACTGAGAAGTAAACTTTGTGGAGGTCTAATGAAGACGTGAATTTTTTAGAGGTCCAACTATGAAGTAAACTTTGTGGAAATACATCTAAAAAGAAAACCTTGTGGGGGGTCCAACTTAGAAGTAATGTCCAACTTAGAAGTTAGCATTGTAAAGGTCAATTTAAGAAATTAACTTTGTGAAGGTTCAACTAAGAAGTGAACATTGTGCTGGTCTAGCTGAGAAGTGAACATTGTGGAAATCAAACTAAGACGTAAACTTTGTAAAAGGCCGACTAAGAAGAATACTGTCAGGATTCGGCAGGCTGGAGGTGGATCCTCTGTGTCAGAGAGGGATTGGCGTGGACCGTGTCGGTGGACCGGTTCTAAGTTGCTACTGGTATTCACCAGAGCCCGCCGCAAAGCGGGATGGACTTGCAGCGGCGGTAGCAACCAGGTCGTATCCACCGGCAACAGCTCAACCTCTCTGACTGCTGAGATAGGCGCGGTACAAGGGATTAGACAAGAGCAGGGTCGGACGTAGCAGAAGGTCAGGGCAGGCAGCAAGGATCGTAGTCAGGGGCAACGGCAAGAGGTCTGGAACACAGGCAAGGAACGCTTTCACTGGCACAATGGCAACAAGATCCGGCAAGGAAGTGCAGGGGAAGTGAGGTAATATAGGGAAGTGCACAGGTGAAGACACTAATTAAAACCCATGCGCCAATCAGTGGCGCACCGGCCCTTTAAATCGCAGCGCAGCACAGAGTGAGTCTGGTAAGCGGGTCGGGATGCGCACCACGAGCGGGCGCGTCCCGCATCGCGAATCGCATCCCGGCTAGGGACATTATCGCAGCGCACCCGGTCAGCGGGTCTGACCGGGGCGCTGCGAACAGGAGAACGCTGTGAGCACTCCGGGGAGGAGCGGGGACCCGGAGCGCTCGGCGTAACAAATACTTTGTGGAGGTCTAACTGAGAAGTAAACATTGTAGAGGTCCAACTAAGAAGTAAACTTTTTAGAGCTTCAACTTAGAAGTATACTTTGTGGAGGTAACACTCAAAAGTAAACTTTTTGGAGGTTGGCACTCCCATAGCGTTTATAGGGCATGCGTATGAAAATGCTGTAGTACCCTTTTAATTGCCCTTTTGAATAATGGTGGTGATAGCCTGGCTCATAATAAAGACAATTTCCACTGTTTCAAGCAAGTTATTTATTTTATTTATTTTCTATCCAGGACAATTATCTTATCTTCCTTTTTAGTCTATTATCCCCTGATGATGCTAGCACTTTCTAGGTGAAACAAGTAGGGACCTTTCCATTTTTTTGTACATGGTTTCTCTATTCAACCTGGGAGAAATTGTTTAATATCTAGTCCGACAATCAGGTTTAGGAACCTAGGGTAATGTATATGTCTTTGTTTACTCCGTACTTGGCATTGGGCCAAATTTGTATTGGAATTAACCATGCTCATAGCCCTGTAATTAGGAAACACATATTTTTTTTTTCTTTTTTTAATCTCTGGGTATTATGGGGGACATTTATCAAAGCATTTGGCTTTTTTTTTTTTTTGCTTAAAATTGTCGCAAAAAAGTAGCACGTTTTTTTTCTGTGACTTTTTGATTGTGCAGTGTCCTAAGCAAAAAATAAAAATCTTGCTTACCAAAGCAAAAAGTGATTTTTGACTTGCAGTGGTCAGAGATATTTCGAGTGTGAAAGTCGCAAAAAAATTTGAATCGCATGAAAAAAAAAAAACTATTAAATTAACTCCAGCTCAGACATGGGGCAGAAAAAGCCACTACAAAAGCAAAAAAATAAAATAAAATGAATAATAATAAATTGCTTACGTGAAAGAAATTTATCAACAGGCTGAAACCAGTTGATAAATAAGTCACACATAAGCAATAAAATGGCAAGAAAAAATAACTAAAAAACGGAATACATAAGCAATTAAATGTCCCCCTGTGTGTTGGCCTAATACTGTTGTGGTGTCCCGGTATCAGATTGTATCCGTTACCTTGTGGTGAGGTCCCCAAAGTCAGAGTCCCTAGTTACCGGTGGGGTCCTCATCTATAGTTAGCCCCTTGTCACCCCTTAAATAATTCAAATTAGTCAAATTCTAAGTGTAAATATGTATATAATATATACTTACCTTGTTGTAGCGTCGCAGGACCTGCGGGTCATGTGATGCGTTCCAAGACTCTAAGGTTTTATGGTTCAAGGACCTTTGGAGGAAGTCAGGTGATCACCCACCATGCATTGTAACGGTGAGTGACAGCTGACTCGGACCAATCCAAAACAGCCTTGCCCATATAAGGGAGCGGCGGCCATTAAGCACTCTCTTTCCTCGTGGGCTGTTGAGAGAGGAGGATCAGCGCAGTTGTCGTCAGCAGTGACTAGGCCCAAGCCTTGCGGCAACGGCCATCTTACAGAACTGTGAGTTATCTCAATCCCTCTTAAGTCTGCAAGATCACCGGACCTAAGTACTCCCCTAAATCCGGACGGATCTCTGCATCAATCCTAATTCTAACAACCTCTTGGATAAGTTAATGGTCCGTGGCATCTGTCAATCACTGCCGTACTACATAGAGACTGTATTGCTAAGACTGTTGCTGTTAATTGGATGTACAAAGTTCATTCAAGTTCAAGTTCATCTCTATTGTGGACCTTCATTCATTTAAGCACGCACCTATCGTTTCTGGGAAGGGTGGCGATAGGCCGAAGATCTACCTTAGCGTATTAACCCTCACCCTGGCGTCACGAGTGACAGGGGTTAAGTTAATCCCTCATATACCGAAGCAACACCCCAACTACACTGCATTCCCCAAGGCCTACCACACTGTTATTTACTGGTAAGGGGTACTCCAATGCCCCAGCGTTCTGAACATTTTGTTCTGAATGCTGGGTGCTGGCTGCGGCGGTCGTGTCGTCTTGGCCACTCCCCTCCTGACATCACACCATGTCCCCTCAATGCAAGTCTATGGGAGGTGGCGTGTCGGCTGTCGCGCCCCCTCCCATAGACTTGCATTGAGGGGGTGTGGTGTGACATCACGAGGGGCATGGCTGTGATGTCAAGACCCCCGCAGCCCGCACCCAGCATTCAGAACAAAGTGTTCAGAACGCTGGAGCAGTGGAGTACCCCTTTAATACCGTTCTTTTGACGAGTGAATTGTTCTTCGTATTACCATACATTTTAATATGTAAAGTTTTTTGTTACATTCCTGGGGTTCCTTGTAACATTACATGACTGTCTAAAGTAAACAACCCCCATTGTATCACCCACAGTATTAGGGTGTTGGGTTCCCTTCAACTCTCTGAATTTCTCTCAAAACTAAATGCTAATTTTAAGTCAACTTTTTTTCTCTATCGTTTGGAATAAAAACAAATCATTGTCACATCTCACGTCCCAGATGTCTGTAAAGTTTGACACATTCTTAAAGCTCTGGAGATCGGCATTAAATGTGTTTCTTTTAAGACAGAATCGCTAAAGAACAGCGGGGGAGTTCTCGTTCAAAGCAGGAGTCCCATAGATATGGTGGGGTTCCCACTTTACGTCTGTTCGGCAGTTTATCTCTCTTCTCCAGTATCGCGCTAGGACTGGCGGACTGTATCTTGTACATGTCTTTAATTATCTATTACCGTGCATCATTATACGTAGACGTCTCGCATCGCACAATAGGGTGTGATACAGATTTACATATTTTAGAATAATTTGGTACCTTTATTGGAAATTAAAGGAATACTCCAGGGCAAAATAACTTATAACTTAAGACTGCGGCCGAATGGTCTCGGTAAGGACCAAACTGATCAGCGTCCCCTGCACTACCAGCCAGTACCACTGGTTAGTGCGGGGGGAGAAAGCTGACAGTTTTCCTATAAAGGGGTACTCCCATGCCCCAGCCTTCCGAACATCCGGTTCTACGATTTCCATTTTAGGACATTGTCAGTCATTAGCCCCAACTCCATCCCGTGTCAAGCAAAACACCGTCCCGCCTCCTCTCTCACACCAATCTCCTTTAGTCATCAGCCGCATCTCCGTCCCCGGTCAGGTGAAACACCATCCCGCCTCCTTCCTCACACCAATCTCCATCAGCCATCAACCGCAACTCCGTCCCCGGTCAAGTGAAACATTGTCCCGCCTTCTCCCTCACACCAATCTCTGTCAGTCATCAGCAGCAACTCCGTCCCCCGTCAAGCGAAACACTGTCCCACCTTCTCCCTCACACCAATCTCCATCCTCCTTGAGCCTAAACTCCCTCCTCCATTATCCAAAACTCCCTCAGACCTCAGACGATTTTCCCTCAGACCTCAGTCGAAACTTCCTGCCATATAGCAGAGCCGACACTGCATGACATGTATAGCAGAGTAGAAACTGTGGAGCTGCACATGTACTTCAGACCCGACATATTCTACAGAGTCTGCAGAGCCAGCAGTGAATAGCATGTATAGTAGAACCAGCATAGCAGAGCTGACACTGAAAAGCATGTATAGCAGAGCCCGTATAGCAGATCAAACTGCACAACATGTACTATAGAGCCTTTATAGCAGAGCCAACACTGCGCAGCATGTATAAAAGACCCCGTATAGCAGAGCTTTGTAGTATATGCTGTACAGTGTCAGCCCTGCTATTAAGGCTCAGCTATACATGCTGTTCAGTGTTGGCTCTGCTATACAGGCTCTGTAGCCCATTTTGTGCAGTTGCACAGTTTTGGCTTGACTATACGGGAGGAAGTTTCATCTGAGGTCTAAGGAAGAATCGTCTGAGGGAGTTTTGGATGATGAAGGAGGAGGAGGGAGTTGTGGCTGATGATTGACGGAGATTGGTGTGAGGGAGAAGGTGGGACCGTGTTTCGCTTGACGGGGGACGGCGTTGTGGCTGATGACTGATCATGTCCTAAAATAGACACCATTCGGTTCAGAAGGCTTGGAGCAGCGTCTGCAGTCGTGATGTCACAGCCACACTCCCTTGTGATGTCACACCACACCCCCTCCATTGATGTCTATGGGAGGGGTTGTGGCATGACATCATGAGGGGCATGGCCGTGACGTTGCGGCTGCTGCTCCAAGCCTTCTG
This sequence comes from Hyla sarda, assembly GCF_029499605.1. Lineage (NCBI taxonomy): Eukaryota > Metazoa > Chordata > Amphibia > Anura > Hylidae > Hyla > Hyla sarda. The sequence continues at coordinate 507,922,778 of NC_079190.1, read as the reverse complement.
AACCAGATATCCAGAAGGATAAGGCACGGGAGTTCCTTTTAATAGCTTTGTCCCAAATTTTTCATAATATCATATTGGGAGGGGGGAATATACAACCCTAAGAAGGGGATGACGAACCCCTTGATACATTCTATATAATACGTTGTGAGTATTTCCAAAGGAGCCGTGCAGTTTGTCTTTCTCTGCATGTTCAAGAAGCCACATATTGTTGCCACTTTGTTTACACTGCACGTTTGTGCGCATGCGCTAGAATATAACTTCGAGAAGAACCAGCATGTTGTCGCCGCTGTGTTTGAACGCCACGTTTGTGCTAATGCGCGGTAATCTCACTTCAAGACCTGACATATTGTTGATGTTCAGTTTGCATGCCGCATTTGTTGGCATGTTTTCGCCATGTTTGTCAGCACACGCATGATATCTTTCTTCGAGAACCATCATATCGTAAAATGGACATCGTCATTCCGTCTCTTGAAGTGCAAACCTCCAACAATTCCTCAAACAGAAAATCAATACCATAAACCAATTGTAAAAAAATAGGCTTATAGGCTCCGCTGTATCACTGCATGAAATAAACTCACCACAAAAGACAGGTGGAGTTTACTGATGTAAGATAACAGGCCAACGTGTTTCAGTGCTACTTATCACCTTCTCAGGTCCACCTGAATGGGGTACTCCATCCCTAGACATCTTATCCCCTATCTTGCAGCACCCCCGTTTCTCAGCTGCACAGAGCAAGGATTGATCTGTGGGTGATGACGGGTGATGCAGGGGACAGAGTATCGTGACCTCACGGCCCCGCCCCCTCATGACATCACGCCCCACAATGCAAGTCTATGGGAGGGGGTGTGGCAGAGTACTCCTTTAACCCCTTAAGGACCCAGGGTTTTTCCGTTTTTGAATTTTCGTTTTTTCCTTCTTACATTTAAGAAATCATACCTCTTTCAATTTTGCACCTAAAAATCCATATGATTGCTTATTTTTTGCACCACCAATTTTACTTTGTAAGGACCTGAGTCGTATTACCCAAAAATCTACGGGGAAACAGAAAAAAATATCATTGTGAGACAAAATTGAAAAAGAAAAACACCATTTTGTAACTTTTGGGGGCTTCCGTTTCTACACAGTATATTTTTCGGTAAAAATGACACCTTATCTTTATTTTGTAGGTCCATACGATTAAAATGGAACTCTACTTATATAGGTTTGATTTTGTCGTACTTCTGGAAAAAATCATAACTACATGCAGGAACAGTTATATGTTTAACCCCTTGGGGACGAAGCCCATTATGACTCTAAGGACGGGAGCATTTTTTGCAAATCTGACCGCTGTCACTTTAAGCATTAATAACTCTGGGATGCTTTTACTTATAAATTTGATTCCGAGATTGTTTTTTCGTGACATATTCTACTTTATGGTAGTGGTAAATTTTTGTCGATACTTGCCTCATTTCTTGGTGAAAAATTCCAAAAAGTGATGAAAAATTTGAAATTTTGCATTTTTCTAACTTTGAAGCTCTCTGCTTGTAAGGAAAATAGACATTCCAAATAAATTATATATTGATTCACAAATACAATATGTCAACTTTATATTTATAAATATTTATATATCATAAAGTTGACATGTTTTCACTTTTGGAAGACATCAGAGGGCTTCAAAGTTCAGCAGCAATTTTCCAATTTTTCACAAAATTTTCAAAATCAGAATTTTTCAGGGACCAGTTCAGGTTTGAAGTGGATTTGAAGGGCTTTCTTATTAGAAATACCCCACAAATGACCCTATTATAAAAAATGCACCCCTCAAATTATCCAAAATGACATTCAGTAAGTTTGTTAACCCTTTAGGTGTTTCACAGGAATAGCAGCAAAGTGAAGGAGAAAATTCAAAATCTTCATTTTTTACACTCGCATGTTCTTGTAGAACCAATTTTTGAATTGTGTTTTTGAAAAGTGGTAATAGGAGAAAAAGCCCCCAAAAATTTGTAACCCAATTTCTCTCGAGTAAGGAAATACCTCATATGTGTATGTCAAGTCTGCGGCGGGCGCAGTAGAGGGCTCAGAAGGGAAGGAGCAACAATGGGATTTTGGAGAGCGAATTTTGCTGAAATGGTTTTTGGAGGGCATGTCACATTTAGGAAGCCCCTATGGTGCCAGACCAGCAGAAAACCCCACATGGCATACCATTTTGGAAACTACACCCCTCAAGGCACGTAACAAGGGGTCCAGTGAGCCTTAACACCACGCAGGTGTTTGACGACTTTTCGTTAAAAACGGATGTGTAAATGAAAAAAAATATGTCACTAAAGTGCAGTTTCTTCCCCAAATTTACCATTTTTACAAAGGGTTATGGGAGAGAATGCCCCCCAAAATTTGTAACCCCATCTGGAAATGGAGTATGGAAATATCCCATGTTAGGACGTAAAATGCTCTGCGGGTGAACTACAATGCTCAGAAGAGAAGGAGCGCCATTGAGCTTTTGGAAAGAGAATTTGTTTGGAATGGTAGTCAGGGGCCATGTGCATTTACAAAGCCCCCGTGGCGCCAGAACAGTTGACCCCCCCCCACATGTGACCCCATTTTGGAAACTAAACCTTTCACAGAATTTAATAAGGGGTGCAGTGAGTATTTACAACCCACTGGCGTTTGACAGATCTTTGGAACAGTGGACTGTGCAAATGAAAAATTATTTTTTTCATTTTCACGGACCACTGTTCCAAAAATCTGTCAGACACCTGTGGGGCGTAAATGCTCACTGTACCCCTTAATACACTACATGAAGGGTGTAGTTTCCAAAATGGGGTCACATGTGGGGGGGGGGTCCATTGTTCTGGCGCTATGGGGGCTTTGTAAACTCATGTGGCCTTCAATTCCGGACACATTTTCTCTTCAAAATCCCAATGGCGCTCCTTCTCTTCTGAGCATTGTAGTGCGCCTGCAGAGCACTTTACATCCACATATGGGGTATGTTCTTACTCAGAGGAAATGGGGTTACACATTTTGGGGGGCTTTTTACCTATTTCCCCTTGTGAAAATGAAAAATTTAGGGTAACACCAGCATTTTAGTGCAAACTTTTTTTTTTTTTCATTTTCCCATCCAAATTTAATGAAAATTCGTCAAACACCTGTGGGGTGTTCAGGCGTACTATACCCCTTGTTACGTTCTGTGGGGGGTGTAGTTTCCAAAATGGGGTCACATGTGGGTATTTATATTTTTGCGTTTATGCCAGAACCACTATAAAATCAGCCACCCCTGTGCAAATCACCAATTTAGGCCTCAAATGTACATAGTGCGCTCTCACTCCTGAGCCTTGTTGTGCGCCCGCAGAGCATTTTACGCCCATATATGGGGTATTTCCGAACTCAGGAGAAAATTGCGTTACTAATTTTGGGGGGATTCTTTTCCTTTTACTGCTTGTGAAAATAAAAAGTATCCAGCATGTTAGTGTAAACATTTTTTTTTTTTCTTACACTAACATGCTAGTGTAGCCCCCAACTTTTCCTTTTTGTAAGGGGTAAAAGGAGAAAAAGCCCCCCAAAATTTGTAGTGCAATTTCTCCCGATTACGGAAATACCCCATATGTGGCCCTAAACTGTTTCCTTGAAATACGACAGGGCTCCAAAATGAGAGAGCGCCATGCGCATTTGAGGGCTAAATTAGGAATTGCATAGGGTTGGACATAGGGGTATTCTACGCCAGTGATTCCCAAACAGGGTGCCTCCAGCTGTTGCTAAACTCCCAGCATGCATGGACAGTCAGTGGCTGTCCAGAAATGCTGGGAGTTGTTGATTTGCAACAGCTGGAGGCTCCGTTTTGGAAACACTGCCGTACAATACGTTTTTCATTTTTATTGGGGGGGACAGTGTAAGGGGGTGTATATGTAGTGTTTTACCCTTTATTATGTGTTAGTGTAGTGTAGTGTTTTTAGGGTACATTTGCACTGGCCTGTTACGATGAGTTTCCCGCTAGGAGTTTGAGCTGCGGCGAAAAATTGGCCGCAGACCAAACTTGAAGCAGGAAACTTGCTGTAAACCCGCCCGTGTGAATGTACCCTGTACGTTCACATGGGGGGGGGGGGGCAAACCTCCAGCTGTTTCAAAACCACAACAACCAGCATGCACTGACAGACATGCTGGGAGTTGTAGTTTTGCAACAGCTGGAGGCACACTGGTTGTAAAACCTTCAGTTAGCTTCTGTTACCTAACAGTATTTTCCAACCAGTGTGCCTCCAGTTGTTGCAAAACTACAACTCCCAGCATGTACTGAAATACCGTGCATTCTGGGAGTTGTACTTTTGCAACAGCTGGAGGCACACTGGTTGGAAAACCTTCAGTTAGGTTCTGTTACCTAACTCAGTATTTTCCAACCAGTGTGCCTCCAGCTGTTGCAAAACTACAACTCCCAGAATTTACTGACATACCGTGCATGCTGGGAGTTGTACTTTTGCAACAGCTGGAGGCACACTGGTTGGAAAACCTTCAGTTAGGTTCTGTTACCTAACAGTATTTTCCAAGCAGCGTGCCTCCAGCTGTTGCAAAACTACAACTCCCAGCATGTACTCACAGACCGTGCATGCTGGGAGTTGTAGTTTTGCAACAGCTGGAGGCACACTGGTTGGAAAACCTTCAGTTAGGTTCTGTTACCTAATTTAGAATTTTCCAACCAGTGTGCCTCCAGCTGTTGCAAAACTACAACTCCCAGCATGTACTAATCGCCGAAGGGCATGCTGGGAGATGTAGTTATGCAACAGCTGGAGGTTACGCAACTACAACTCCCAGCATGGTGAGACAGCTGTTTGCTGTCTGGGCATGCTGGGATTTGCAGTTTTGCAACATCTGGAGGGCTACAGTTTATAGACCACTGCCCAGTGATTTCCAAACTGTGACCCTTCAGATGTTGCAAAACTACAAATCCCAGCATGTCCAGACAGCAAAGAGCTGTTTGAGCATGCTAGGAGTTGTAGTTTTGCAAGATCTGGAGGGATACAGTTTAGAGACCACTGTATAGTGGTCTCAAACTGCAGCCCTCCAGCTGTTGCAAAACTACATATTCCAGCATGCCCAAACAGCAAACAGCTGTCTGGGCATGCTGGGAGTTGTAGTTTTGCAACATCTGGAGGGTCACAATTTGGAGATCACTGGGCAGTGGTCTATAAACTGTAGCCCTCCAGATGTTGCAAAACTACAACTCCTAGCATGCTCAAACAGCTCTTTGCTGTCTGGGCATGCTGGGATTTGTAGTTTTGTAACATCTGGAGGGCTACAGTCTCAGACTGTAGCCCTCCAGATGTTGCTAGGCAACTTACCGGCTTCCGTAGGATCCAGGGAGCCGTCTTATTCTGCCGCCCGTGCCGATCTCTGTCGCTGCCCGCCGATCACCGTCGCCCGCAGCCTCCGGAGGGGTAAACGGACCTTTGGCGTTCGGTCCTCTTCATTTCCCCGTTCTGCCCCGCCTATTGTGGGTGGGCAGGACGGGGAAAACGAAAGTAAACCTCTCCGCCCCCGATCTGCTATTGGTGGCCGCGTCTAGACCACCAATAGCAGGGATAGGAGGGGTGGCACCCCTGCCACCTCACTCCTATCCCTTCAGGGGGATTGTAGTTGTCTTAGACAACCACGATCCCCCTTCTATTCCGGGTCACCGGGTCACCATAGACCCGTAATAACCCGAAATCGGCGCAAATCGCAAGTGTGAATTCACTTGTTATTTGTGCCAATCGCCGACATGGGGGGGGGGGGGGTCTAATGACCCCCTGGGCATTTGCACAGGGTGCCTGCTGATAGATATCAGCAGTCACCCCGGTCCGGTCCCCGCCCGGTGCTCGGCGGGGACCGAAATTCCCCAGGGGCGTGTGGATACACCCTTTGTCCCAAACAGGTTAAAATTGTCATCTTCTGAGCCCATAACTTTTTTTTTTCTGTGTATGGGGCGGTATGAGGGCTCATTTTTTGCGCCTTGATCTGAAGTTTTTAGCGGTACCATTTTTGTATTGATCGGACTAATTGATCCATTATATAAAAAGTGACCAAAAATACACTATTTTGGACTTTTGAATTTTTTTGCGCATATGCCATTGACCGTGCAGTTTAATTAATAATATATTTTTATAACTCGGACATTTCCGCATGCGGCGATACTACATTTGTTTATTTTTATTTACACTGTATTTTTTTTTTATGGGAAAAGGGGGGTGATTCAAACTTTTATTAGGGAAGGGGTTAAAGGATCTTTATTCACTTTTTTTCACTTTTTTTTTTTGCAATGTTATAGCTTCCATAGGGGGCTATAACACTGCACACACTGATCTCTTATACTGATCATCGTTATCCCATAGGGGGCTATAACACTGCACACACTGATCTCTTATACTGATCATTGTTATCCCATAGGGGGCTATAACACTGCACACACTGATCTCTTACACTGATCATTGTTATCCCATAGGGGCCTATAACACTGCACACACTGATCTCTTATACTGATCACTGTTATCCCATAGGGGGCTATAACACTGCACACACTGATCTCTTATACTGATCATTGTTATTCCATAGGGGCCTATAACACTGCACACACTGATCTCTTATACTGAACATTGTTATCCCATAGGGGGCTATAACACTCCACACACTGATCTCTTACATTGATCATTGTTATCCCATAGGGGGCTATAACACTGCACACACTGATCTTTTACATTGATCAATGGTTTCTCATAGGAAACCATTGATCAATGATTCTGCAGCTTGACTGCTCATGCCTGGATCTCAGGCACTGAGCAGTCATTCGGCGATCGGACACCAGGAGGCAAGGTAAGGGAGCCTCCTGCTTTCTCACAGCTGTTCGGGATGCCGCGATTCTGCCGCGGACATCCCGAACAGCCCCCTGAGCTAACCGGCAATGATTTACTTTCACTTTAGATGCGGCAATCAACCCGCGCTATAGAACGGGAGCGGACTCATGACATACCGATACGTCATGGGTCCTTAAGGGGTTAAAGGGGTATTCCACCCCTAGAATCATTTCCCCCTTTAAATCTCCTTCTGGTGTCCTGGAGATCACACATACATTCCACAGATTCACGTGTTTTCTACAAAACACCTGAAGTAGATTAGAGGGGGACCTGAAAAAAGGAGCAAGCAAGCACCGAAACGCGTTGTCCTATTGGCACTTTTCATGTCTTTCATCACAACGGTGTCTTCTTTGTTGGCAGCGAGGTCGCCGAATTACAAGTTGGCGCGTTGTGATCAAATTCCCTCAAACTGACTTCCGGGTGTCACATCTCAGCTTTTCTGTTCTCATATTTACTCCCGACTATGGGTTTGGTATTATTATTAGATTGCTCTAATCATTTATATTGATGTATTTATTGCCACAGGGGAAAAATAAAAAATTTAAGTTGTGACAAATGTGACGCGGTGTAGCACTTGTGTGTTTTGCAGAATCATCCGCACGTTTTTTTTTTTCCTCGTAAGGGTCTGATAATGGGTCTAGCACTTAGAATGCAGATAATACATAAAAAAAGCTATACAGGTTTCAAGAAGCTTTTAAAAGTTTTCTTCCCATTATAAGTTTGATTCACTTCTTGTTTCTGTGTCTCCGCCATGAATAGAAATAACATCGTCTTAATGTAACAATAATTTCCTTCCTCTGCGCTTAAAATGATCAGAAACTCGAATTATGCTGAATTGTTTTCATACAACTAAATGTTGAGGGTAATAGACTTAAATGTGTCTCTGGTGGAATATTCCTTACACTTCTACATCCTTCTCATGGTATTTATTTAAAGGAGTACTCCTGTGCCCCAGCCTTCTAAACATCCTGTTCAGAAGGCTTGGAGCAGCAGCTTTGGTTGCGATGTTAAAGCCACGCCCCCTCCATTTATGTCGTCACGCCCCCTCCCATAGACATCAATGGACGGGGCGTGACGTCACGAGAGGGCGTGGACGTGACATCACGACCGTGGCCGCTGCTCCAAGCCTTCTGAACTGGATGTTTAGAAGGCTGGGGCATGGGAGTACTCCTTTAAAGGGGTACTCCGCCCCTAGACATCTTATCCCCTATCCAAATGATAGGGGACAAGATGTCAGATCGCCAGGGTCCCGCTGCTGGGGACCCCGGGGATCACTGCTGCAGCACCACACTATTATTACTGCGCAGAGCGCGATCGCTCTGCACGTAATGATGGGCAATACAGGGGCCGGAGCATCGTTACGTCACGGCTCCGCCCCTCGTGACGTCACGGCCCGCCCCGTCAATACAAGTCTATGGGAGGGAGCGTGGCGGTCGTCCCGCCCCCTGCCATAGACTTGCATTAAGGGGAAGGGCCGTGATGTCATGAGGGGTGGAGCCATGACGTCACGCTGCTCCGGCCCCTGTATCGCCCGTCATTACGCACAGAGCGAACTCACTCTGTGCAGTAATGATGGCGGAGTGCCGCAGCGGCGGTCCCCAGAAGCGGGACTGCGGCGATCTAACTAACATCTTATCCCCTATCCTTTGGATAGGGGATAAGATGCCAGAGGCGGAGTACCCCTTTAAGCTTATGAGGATTTCTGGGGCTCCTCATGCTTCTTACCCTTGGACATCTCTTTAGGGCTCATTCACACTGCAGAATCCAGCTTTAGATACATGACCTGTGTCATGGCCAAAGTCACTGTGTAGCCATAAGAACTGACCCTGTGTATAGTCTGATTGCGTATATATGATTCTATAGAATTTTCGCAGTGGTATGTGGTGGCTAAGGGGGGTCATGTAGGTAGAATGTGGGTGTTGTGATTGAGGACATAGTTCATGGCACCAGAAGTGTTAACCGCTACACTACAAGGATAATGGAAACCAGTTTACTTGGACTGGTATGAGCTTGACATGGAAAGACTTGACTTAGCTAGACTTGACTTGACTAGACTGACAGACTTACACTTGACTGAGGTAGACTTGATTGAAGACAGACTAGGAAACACAGACTTAGAGAAAGGAGGTGGCTGCCACCGGCCTAGACTTTTACACACAAGGTTAGTGCTTACCGGCCAGGGGGAACCTATGTGGACCTGAGTTGCCTGAGGCTTTCACTCACGTTATCTGTTTGGTTGCAATGGGGCTCGCACGGCTCTCTTGGCACCTCTCCCCAAAACTGATTTGTCTGAACTTAACGTGGATGGGCGAAAGGATTGTGGGGATCTGTGTGCAGGTGGACAACCACTCTGGAAAAGGTAGAATAGAAGAGAGATATGGTATCTGACCCCATTAGAGTTATGGGGCAGGTATGCTGCAGATATCCCCACATTGCTCTAACTGGACTCACACTGACTAACTAAATATCTCCTCCATGTCCAAACAGACCTGGGTGGAGCAGGGCAGAAGGTGAGAAGTGCTCATATGATTCTGTATGCATCCTCCTACAAAGACACAGTTAACACTTTACATGCCTGTGAAAATTACAAATGCATGAAACAATGAAAATCACATTACAACAGATCATAAAACAAAAGACACTTAAAGGGGTACTCCGGTGCTTAGACATCTTATCCCCTATCCAAAGGATAGGGGATAAGATGCCTGATCAAGGGAGTCCCGCCGCTGGGGACCCTCGTGATCTTGCACGCGGCACCCCGTTTGTAATCAGTCCCCGGAGCGTGTTCGCTCTGGGACTGATTACCGGCGACTACAGGGGGGGCGGCGTGTGACGTCACGCCCCCGCCCTCGTGTGATGTCATGCTCCGCCCCCCAATGCAAGCCTACGGGAGGCTTGCATTGAGGGGCGGAGCGTGACATCACACGGGGGTGGGGGCGTGACGTCATACGCCGCCTGCCCTGTAGTCGCCGGTAATCAGTCCCGGAGCGAACACGCTCCGGGGACTGATTACAAACGGGGTGCTGCGTGCAAGATCACAGGGGTCCCCAGCGGCGGGACTCCCTCGATCAGGCATCTTTTCCCCTATCCTTTGGATAGGGGATAAGAGGTCTAAGCACCAGAGAACCCCTTTAAACCTGGAGATGTGGGTCGGAGCAGTGACATTTTGACCTGTGACGACCATGCACTTATTTTGGGCGTAGGGTTTGTTTTCAAGCTTTGGAGTATCCGTTTAGGGCTACTGCAAAATAGTCAGGGACAGAGGTTCTGGGTTATACTAGAGAGCACTGCATCCTTGCCCATACAGAACATAACACTGTAAAGAATGCAAAATCTGCAGGAAGAGAGGGGTATTACAAACACAGGCAACAGAAAAAAATTGATGAGGCTGCAATTTTCGCCCCCCCCCCCCCCCCAAACCCCGCTGCCCTAGGCACAGGCCCAAATATGCCTTGTGATAAATACAGATATGAATAATATGAATACTGTATAAAGCACTGTATCACTGGTAAGGCCCTCTATCGTCAGTGAGGTGCACCTGCGGAGGCAGTATTTACAGAAAGGATTATGTGCCGTAAAGGCCTCTTCTCTGGTAGAAGAAAACTGCAGAACTAACTCACTTTGAACAAATGTTAATGTTTAGAATAAAGATAAATGGAGGTAAGTTTTTTGAATGTTGGTCCTGGTGATGCCCTAGTATCATTACACCCTGATCCAAAGTATTATGCAAATGATATTTAAATGTCACAAAGATTAAATATTTAGTTTTTTCAGTTTAACTTATGGATGGCATTGTGTCTCGGGGTCTTTTGATCACTGAAAACAATCTTGGACTCCTCTGATAATTAGTTTGTGCCAGGTGAGCCCAATTTAAGGAAAAACTACTAAAGGTGTGTGTTCCACATTATTAAGCAGAGCACCATTTTCAAGCAAAATGGGGAAGAAAAAGGATCTCTCTGCTGCCGAAAAGAGTAAAATAGTTCAATGCCTTGGACGAGGTATGACATTATTAGATATTTCACGAAAACTTAAGCGTGATCATCGCACTATTAAGAGATTTGTGGCTGATTTAGAGCACAGACGGGTTCGTGCAGATAAAGGCACACTGCTAAAATACCATTAGGTAGCAGCAAACAGATATTTGAAGCTGCTGGTGCCTCTGGAGTCCCACAGACATCAAGGTGTAGAGTCCTCCAGAGTCTTGCAACTGTGCATAAACGTTCTATTCGGCCACCACTAACCAATGCTCACAAGCAGAAATGGCTGCATTGGGCAAAAAAATACATGAAGACTCATTTTCAAACAGTCCTATTCACTGATGAGTGCCGTGCAACTCTGGATGGTCCAGATGGATGGAGTAGTGGATGGTTGGTGGATGGCCACCCTGTTCCAACAAGGCTGCAAAGTCAACAAGGCAGTGGTGGAGTCATGTTTTGGACTGGAATCATGGTAAGAGAGCTGGTCGGACCCTTTAGGGTCCCCGAAGGCGTAAAGATAACCTCTGCAAAGTATGTGGAGTTTCTGACTGACCACTTTCTTCCCTGGTACAGAGGGAAGAACTATGCTTTACGTAATAAAATCATCTTCAAGCATGACAATGCACCATCTCATGCTGCAAAGAATACCTCTGCATCAATGGTGTAAGGACCTGAAGAGTTAATTGAGCTCTTGTTTGGTCTTGTTGCTATGTATACGCCTGCATGCTGAAACACCTGGTCTGGGCCTATGTAAGCTGGCAGTCTACTCCCAATCAATGCTTGCAAAAGAGCTCTGTTTACTCCTAGCTAGCTTTATACTGTACCTGTTATATCTGGCATTTTTACCCTTAGGCTCTCCTCTCTGACACTTCTCTCTGGTAATAGCATTTTTGTACTTTGACAACTCCTGGTTTTGACGCGGATAGTGGACATTGACTTTGTGTGTGTGTGTGTTAGTCTGTCTGCTCCCTACTGCACCCTGACTTGTGTCTGTATTATTGTAGTATATTGTGTTGACTGTTACAGCTATCACTTACATAGGAGGGGAACGGCACCGTGGTTACGGATCCGTCCCCTAGGGTGGGTATGTAAGTAGGCAGGGATAGGGGGAGTGGGCGAGAATAGTGTGCACTTCTTCCCTGCCCAGACGTGACATTTTAGCAGGCCTATATACCTGCATTTGCCTTGTTCCTGCATAATAGAAGCTATTTCGGCATTGGTGGAGCAAATGCAGGGCTTGACTCAGCTGGTCAAGGGTTTACCCATGAGTCTTCTCAGTCTCAGTCAGTATTAGTACAGGCCTTGATTCAGAGGTTGCATGTTCAGGAGCAGTTAGTTCAGAGCTTGCTAGCCAGAATTCAGGAGCTGGAGTCTGCCCGAATTCAGGTGTCATCTGTTCCTGCTTCAGCTCCTGTGGAGTTACAATATAGTTTCCCTGACTGATTTTCTGGTAACCGCAAAATGTTCAAAACCTTTTGTGAAAGTTGCAAATTGTACTTCAGGTTAAGGCCTTACACATCTGGTACTGAGGCCCAGAGAGTGGGTATTATTATGTCTCTTTTGCAAGGGGGTTCCCAGGAATGGGTATTTTCCCTTGGTCCCGATGCTCCGGAGTTGCCCTCAGTGGATGCCAAATTTGAAGGATTGGGTCTCTTGTATGATGAACCGGACCATGCTGCGTATGCTGAGAGTCAACTACACACATTAAAGCAAGGTCGCAGACCAGTAGAGGAGTACTGTGCGGATTTTGGAAAGTGTTGTGTGGCCTCCTACTGGAATACTCCAGCCTTGATTTGTCAGTTCAGATTAGGGTTATCTGACACCTTAAAGGACATGCTTGTAACTTATCCCTCTCCTGACACCCTTGACCAAGCCATGACTTTAGCTGTGCATTTAGATTGACATTTGCGAGAATGCAAACAGGAATGTTCTCCATCCTCTGTCTCTCCTGTCCTGCTTGATTTCTCTCCTGTCTCCAAATCTGTGCCTGAGGATAAACCTCTGCAGATAGGGTCCATTTGTACCCTGGAAAAACGCAGGAGGTTTTGTCAACTTTATGGCCTGTGTTTTCACTGTGGAGAGGACACTCATGTCATCGCCTTCTGTGTCAGGCGTCCACGTCCAAGTGGCATTCGTGGTGGCCACTTGGGCGCATAGGTATGTCATGCTTCTCAGTAGTATTGAGTGGCATAGGCCATATTCGAATTCACGAATATTCGTCATATATTCGCTAAATTCGCATATTCGTAATATTCGCGTTTTATTTTCGCATATGCGAAAATTCGCATATGTGAAAATTAGCATATACAAATTAGCATAAGCGAAAATGCGCACGCCAGTCTTACACAGTAGCATTAGAGCCTTCTCTACACCACACAAGCTGGAAGCAGAGAGGGGTGATCACTGTGATGTGTACTGAAAAAAAAATAATAAATAAATAAAATATTCGTAATTACGAATATATAGTGTTATATTCGCGAATATTCGTGAATATGCGATATTCGCGAATAAAATTCGTATTGCGAATATTCGCGAGCAACACTACTTCTCAGAGAGCTATACCTGGCAGTTCTTCTGGGGGGCATTGTTCCTACTAGTGTGCAATCTGATTTTACATCAAAGAGTATTATGAAGCCTGTTTTGCATTAGTCTCTGCCTGAATTGGCGTCTTGTGACTTCATGGGTATGGGGAGCACTCCAGTTGATTTGCAGTCAGAGGGTAGTAATGAGGATCTGGAGGATGACTGTGAGGACACCAATGAGTGGTGTGATTTGGAGGATGAGGATACAGATGAGGACATTGATGGTCCATCTGTATCCAAGTCAAGACCTTTATACTCTCAGGTGCTTAAGGGTCCAGTAGCCCTCCTAAAGGGGGGGGGGGGTACTGTAAGGACCCAAAGGGTTAATTTGCACTGAGAGCTTTTGTTTGGTCTTGTTGTTATGGTTACATCTGTCTGCTGAGACTGGTCAGCTGACCTTGATGTGAACACCTGGTCTGGGCTTATTTAAGCTGGCAGTCTACTCCAATTCCTTGCCTGCTAAAGAGCTCTGTTTACTCTTAGCTAGCTTTATACCTGTATCTGTTATATATGGCATTTTAATCCTTTGGCTCCGCTCTCTGACACTTCTCTCTGGTAATAGTGTTTTTGTACTTTGACAACTCCTGTCTTTGACGCGGATGGTGGACATTGACTTATTGTGTGTGTGTGTTAGTTTTGCTTTTGTTAGTCTGTCTGCTCCCTACTGTACCCTGACCTGTGTCTGTATTTTGTGTTGACTGTTACGGCCATCACTTACATAGAAAGGGATCGGCACCGTGGTTACCGACCTGTCACCTAGGGCGGGTACATAAGTAGGCAGGGATCGGGGGAGTGGGTGAGAATAGTGTGCACGTCTTCCCTGACCAGACATGACAAATGGCTGCTAAGAGGATAAAAGGAGAGAAAGTCATGGTGTGGCTTCCTTCCTCCCATGACCTCAATCCTATTGAGAACCTTTGGAGCATCCTCAAGCAAAAGATGAGGGTGGGAGGCAGTTTACATCCAAACAGCAGCTCTGGGAGGCTATTCTGACATCTTGCAAACAAATTCAAGCAGAAACTGTCCAAAAACCTACAACTTCAATGGATGCAAGACTTGTGAAGCTGCTATAAAATAAGGGGTCCTATGTTAAAATGTAACGTGACCTGTTAAAATGTTTAAAAAGTTAAAATGTTGTTAAAAGTTTGATTGAAAGAGATTTTGATTTCAGTAATTATACTGCAAACACAACAAATGACAATTTTCAGTTCTTTACAACCTATAAAGTGTTTTGAAACTTACTGTGCGGAATAATTTGGAACAGTGCGTTGTAGGTTTTTTATGCTTAAAAATAAAATCCTGTTATCATTAGGAGGTTTAATCAATCACATTTGAATTGTTCTCTTAATAGATGATAACATGAGAATTATGCCGACTGTTATTTACATCAATAATTTAGGTAAATGAGAAAAATATAATTTGCATAATAATTTGGAACAGGGTGTACTTGTACATGTGTATATGACAGGGAGATGATGATGTAGCTTTAGGGGCTGGTCAGAGCCCCAGTGGGTGGGGCTTGATGTCAGAGAAAAGTTCCAGCCATGCTTCCTGAGACAGCAGAGGATGATGGGTTGTCTTAGGTGAGAATTGGAAGCCAGGGAGGTACTGAAACAACACCACACTGACAATGAGAGGACTACCCAACTTAATGTCAGGAGAGGGAGGAACCGGTGATCAGCTAAGACATTAGATTGACAATGAGAGGACTACACAACTTCCTGTCAGAAGAAATAGATGAGCCAGGAAACTGCTGAGACAACACCACACTGACAATGAGAGGACTACACAATTTCCTTTCAGTAGAATGGAAGTAGCTAAGGAGATGCTGAGTCAACACCACACTGACAATGAGAAGACTACACAACTTGCTCTCAGAAGAGAGGGAGGAGCCAGGGACTTGCTGAGACAACACCACACTGACAATGAGAGGACTACACAGTTTCCTGTTAGGGATATTTCAAGCAAAAATATGCTGAAGCCAGAACAATTTGTTATAACACTTAATTTGTATGTTATATATTTGGGGTTGGTAGTTTTATTTAAATACAATTTTCTGATAAAGAAATACCCCTTTAACTGTCAGCAGAAGCATAATTCACGATTCCGTACACCATACCTAAGAATATTTTGGAAATGTCTTCCTTCGTACTTCAACTTAGAACATACGCTGCCAGCCGAAGTCTATTTGGCCGCATGGCACCATCATGTGTACTTATAGTGCGCTACATTTCATGGCTTAAAGGGGTATTCCAGTAGAAAACATTATTATTCTTTTTTTTTAAATCAACTGGTTACAAAAAGATAAACAGATTTGTAAATTACTTCTATTTAAAAATCTTAATCCTTCCAGTACTTATCAGCTGCTGTATGTTCCAGAGGAAGTTCTTTTCTTTTTGGATTTCCTTTGTCTGACCACAGTGCTCTCTGCTGACACCTCTGTCCATGTCAGGAACTGTTCATAGTGGGAGAAAATCCCCATAGCAAACCTCTCCTGCTCTGTACAATTCTTGACATGGACAGAGGTGTCAGCAGAGAGCGCTGTGGTCAGACAAAAGAAATTCAAAAGGGAAAGAACTTCCTCTGTAGTATACAGCAGCTGATAAGTACTGGAAGGATTAAGATTTTTAAATAGAAGTAATTTACAAATCTGTTTAACTTTCTGCCACCAGTTAATAAAAAATGTTAAAAAAAAGTGTTTCCACCGGAGCACCCCTTTCAGTGTGGGACTCCGCCCCTAGACATCTTATCCCCTATCCAGAGGATAGGGGATAAGATGTCTGATCACGGGGTCCCGCCGCACAGCGGCAGGACCCCGTGATCAGACATCTTATCCCCTATCCTCTGGATAGGAGATAGGATGTCTAGTAGGTGCAGAGTACAGCTTTAACATTATATAGATCTGTATAAGCAATCAAATGATTGCCCATACAATTTCCCTAGGAAAAAAAAGTATAAAAAAAAGATAAGAAATGTTTTTTAAACATAAAAAAAAATGTATAATAAAAATTCATGTCACCCCCATTAATTCATGTCATGTCATGGCCCCCCAATTTCCCTTTTTACAAAAGTTCTACCGGAGTACCCCTTTAAGAAACCACTTCTTTTCCTGAAACTTACATTGGCCATGATCATGGTAGACAATAAACGCCGCCATTAGTCACCCAGCTGTCATACCCTCCGGCATACCGGTACTCCTCCCTCCTAGCCAGACTTTTCCCCCGATACTCGCAGCCGCCTCATCGTCTTTTCCCCAATACTCGCAGCCGCCTCATCGTCTTCCAAATAAGCACAAAAGCAAATTATTGTTTTTCCCCCTTGTTCTTCAATCTGCTGCGAATGAATTTCCTTCCCTTAAATATGCCTTTTAGAGGTATGTGTGTTTTCCTGAGAAAATGACTTCTGGAAATGAGAATACAGGCTTACCGACCCTGCCCTTAACAGGGAGATGTAATTTACAGTGAGTTATGTTTCAATTACCTCGGCGCTGGAGCATTTTTGTCGAGGACCGGCATTATGTCACGGGACACGTAGCAAAAAAAAAAAGAAAAAACATAAAAAGAAAAAAAAATGGAAATCTCACATCTCCTTTCCTATTATGGGCTCAATTTTGAATCATTTAAATAAAATGGTGGGAAATGGAAATTGCTTTAATGTTATGGCCAAGGTGAGTATTTTTCCACAGGCCCGCGTCCCATTGTTTTTGATTACGCAGTTGAAATATAATACTAAGTTGGATGACTTTCCGTGCTCCAGTACAGTCTGTCAGTCTCTCCCGCTGCTGCCAATGAGTCTCGCGGAATGGCAGGGGCGATGGGCAGCGCGTGCACAATGAGTGAGACGCAATGTATAAAATAGTTTCACACCGACCTGATACATTTATGGATTTACCTGGCTCATCTGACAATCCTCGCGCATTGCGCGTCTGCCGTTTGCATCTGACTAATTAAAGGGGTACTCCACTGCCCCAGAGTTCAGGAACATTTTGTTCCGAACGCTGGGTGCGGGCTGAGGGGTCGGGACATCATGGCCACGCCCATTTGTGATGTCACACCATGCCCCTCAATGCAAGTCTATGGGAGGGGGCATGGCGGCAGCCATGCTCCCTCCCATAGACTTGCATTGGAGAGGCATGGCCGTGACATCAAGACAACCGCAGCCCGCAACCAGCATTCAGAAAAAAATGAAGAAGTGGAGTACCCCTTTAAGGGTCCCATCGAACACTTAAAGGGGTACTCCACTGCCTCAGCATTCGGAACATTTTGTTCCAGACACTGGGCGTGGGCTACGGGGCCACGCCCCTCATGATGTCACACCACGATCCCTCCCACAGACTTGCATTTTAGGGGTGTGGCCATGACGTCACAACCCTTGCAGCCCGCACCATGTGTTTCACAGGAAGTTATTTTCTTTTTGAATTTCCTTTCTCTCTGACCACAGTGCTCTTTGCTGACACCTCTGTCCATGTCAGTAACTGTCCAGAGTAGGAGAAAATCCCCATAGCAAATGTTACGCCGAGCGCTCCGGGTCCCCGCTCCTCCCCGGAGCGCTCGCTACACTCTCCTCACTGCAGCGCTCCGGTCAGATCCACTGACCCGGGGCGCTGCGATACCGCCTCCAGCCGGGATGCGATTCGCGATGCGGGTAGCGCCCGCTCGCGATGCGCACCCCGGCTCCCGTACCTGACTCGCTCCCCGTCGGTCCTGTCCCGGCGCGCGCGGCCCCGCTCCTTAGGGCGCGCGCGCGCCGGGTCTTTGCGATTTAAAGGGCCACTGCGCCGCTGATTGGCGCAGTGGTTCCAATTAGTCTGATCACCTGTGCACTTCCCTATATCACCTCACTTCCCCTGCACTTCCTTGCCGGATCTTGTTGCCATCGTGCCAGTGAAAGCGTTTCCTTGTGTGTTCCTAGCCTGTGTTCCAGACCTCCTGCCGTTGCCCCTGACTACGATCCTTGCTGCCTGCCCCGACCTTCTGCTACGTCCGACCTTGCTTCTGTCTACTCCCTTGTACCGCGCCTATCTTCAGCAGCCAGAGAGGTGAGCCGTTGCTAGTGGATACGACCTGGTCACTACCGCCGCAGCAAGACCATCCCTCTCTGGCACAGAGGATCCACCTCCTGCCAGCCGGCATCGTGACAGTAGATCCGGCCATGGATCCCGCTGAAGTTCCTCTGCCAGTTGTCGCTGACCTCACCACGGTGGTCGCCCAGCAGTCACAACAGATAGCGCAACAAGGCCAACAGCTGTCTCAACTGACCGTTATGCTACAGCAGTTACTACCACAGCTTCAGCAATCATCTCCTCCGCCAGCTCCTGCACCTCCTCCGCAGCGAGTGGCCGCTTCTGGTTTACGCCTATCCTTGCCGGATAAATTTGATGGGGACTCTAAGTTTTGCCGTGGCTTTCTTTCCCAATGCTCCCTGCACTTGGAGATGATGTCGGACCAGTTTCCCACTGAAAGGTCTAAGGTGGCTTTCGTAGTCAGCCTTCTGTCTGGAAAAGCCCTGTCTTGGGCCACACCGCTCTGGGACCGCAATGACCCCGTCACTGCCTCTGTACACTCCTTCTTCTCGGAAATCCGAAGTGTCTTTGAGGAACCTGCCCGAGCCTCTTCTGCTGAGACTGCCCTGTTGAACCTGGTCCAGGGTAATTCTTCCGTTGGCGAGTATGCCGTACAATTCCGTACTCTTGCTTCAGAATTATCCTGGAATAATGAGGCCCTCTGCGCGACCTTTAAAAAAGGCCTATCCAGCAACATTAAAGATGTTCTGGCCGCACGAGAAATCCCTGCTAATCTACATGAACTCATTCACCTAGCCACTCGCATTGACATGCGTTTTTCCGAAAGGCGTCAGGAGCTCCGCCAGGATATGGACTCTGTTCGCACGAGGCGTTTCTTCTCCTCGGCTCCTCTCTCCTCTGGTCCCCTGCAATCCGTTCCTGTGCCTCCCGCCGTGGAGGCTATGCAGGTCGACCGGTCTCGCCTGACACCTCAAGAGAGGACACGACGCCGCATGGAGAACCTCTGCCTGTACTGTGCTAGTACCGAACACTTCCTGAAGGATTGTCCTATCCGTCCTCCCCGCCTGGAAAGACGTACGCTGACTCCGCACAAAGGTGAGACAGTCCTTGATGTCTACTCTGCTTCTCCACGTCTTACTGTGCCTGTGCGGATGTCTGCCTCTGCCTTCTCCTTCTCTACTATGGCCTTCTTGGACTCCGGATCTGCAGGAAATTTTATTTTGGCCTCTCTCGTCAACAGGTTCAACATCCCAGTGACCAGTCTCGCCAGACCCCTCTACATCAATTGTGTAAACAATGAAAGATTGGACTGTACCATACGTTTCCGCACGGAGCCCCTTCTAATGTGCATCGGATCTCACCACGAGAGGATTGAACTTTTGGTCCTCCCCAATTGCACTTCTGAAATTCTCCTTGGACTTCCCTGGCTTCAACTTCATTCCCCAACCCTGGATTGGTCCACTGGGGAGATCAAGAGTTGGGGGCCCTCTTGTTCCAAGGACTGCCTAAAACCGGTTCCCAGTAACCCTTGCCGTGACTCTGTGGTTCCTCCTGTGACCGGTCTCCCTAAGGCCTATATGGACTTTGCGGATGTTTTTTGCAAAAAACAAGCTGAGACTCTACCTCCTCACAGGCCTTATGATTGTCCTATCGACCTCCTCCCGGGCACTACTCCACCCCGGGGCAGAATTTATCCTCTATCCGCCCCAGAGACTCTTGCCATGTCTGAATACGTCCAGGAAAATTTAAAAAAGGGCTTTATCCGTAAATCCTCCTCTCCTGCCGGAGCCGGATTTTTCTTTGTGTCCAAAAAAGATGGCTCCCTACGTCCTTGCATTGACTACCGCGGTCTTAATAAAATCACGGTTAAGAACCGCTACCCCCTACCCCTCATCTCTGAACTCTTTGATCGCCTCCAAGGTGCCCACATCTTTACCAAACTGGACTTAAGAGGTGCTTATAATCTCATCCGCATCAGAGAGGGGGATGAGTGGAAAACGGCATTTAACACCAGAGATGGACACTTTGAGTATCTGGTCATGCCCTTTGGCCTGTGCAACGCCCCTGCCGTCTTCCAAGACTTTGTTAATGAAATTTTTCGTGATCTTTTATACTCCTGTGTTGTTGTATATCTGGACGATATCCTGATTTTTTCTGCCAATCTAGAAGAACACCGCCAGCATGTCCGTATGGTTCTTCAGAGACTTCGTGACAATCAACTCTATGCCAAAATAGAGAAATGTCTGTTTGAATGCCAATCTCTTCCTTTCCTAGGATACTTGGTCTCTGGCCAGGGACTACAAATGG
Source organism: Hyla sarda (assembly GCF_029499605.1). Classification (NCBI taxonomy): domain Eukaryota; kingdom Metazoa; phylum Chordata; class Amphibia; order Anura; family Hylidae; genus Hyla; species Hyla sarda. The sequence continues at coordinate 507,902,041 of NC_079190.1, read as the reverse complement.
ATCCAGACAAACTCTCTGCCGTCTTAGATTGGCCACGCCCCTCCGGACTCCGTGCTATTCAACGCTTTTTGGGGTTCGCCAATTATTACAGGCAATTTATTCCACATTTTTCTACCGTTGTGGCTCCTATCGTGGCTTTAACCAAAAAAAATGCCGATCCCAAGTCTTGGCCTCCTCAAGCGGAAGACGCCTTTAAACGGCTCAAGTCTGCCTTTTCTTCGGCTCCCGTGCTCTCCAGACCTGACCCTTCCAAACCCTTCCTATTGGAGGTTGATGCCTCCTCAGTGGGAGCTGGAGCTGTCCTTCTACAGAAAAATTCTTCCGGGCATGCTGTTACTTGTGGTTTTTTTTCTAGGACCTTCTCTCCGGCGGAGAGGAACTACTCCATCGGGGATCGAGAGCTTCTAGCTATTAAATTAGCACTTGAGGAATGGAGGCATCTGCTGGAGGGATCAAGATTTCCAGTTATTATTTACACCGATCACAAGAACCTCTCCTACCTCCAGTCTGCCCAACGGCTGAATCCTCGCCAGGCCAGGTGGTCTCTGTTCTTTGCCCGATTTAATTTTGAAATTCACTTTCGGCCTGCCGATAAGAACATTAGGGCCGATGCTCTCTCTCGTTCCTCGGATGCTTCTGAAGTTGAACTCTCTCCGCAACACATCATTCCTCCTGACTGCCTGATTTCCACTTCTCCAGCCTCCATCAGGCAAACTCCTCCAGGAAAGACCTTTGTTTCTCCACGCCAACGCCTCGGAATCCTCAAATGGGGTCACTCCTCCCATCTCGCAGGTCATGCAGGCATCAAGAAATCTGTGCAACTCATCTCTCGCTTCTATTGGTGGCCGACTCTGGAGACGGATGTTGTGGACTTTGTGCGAGCCTGCACTATCTGTGCCCGGGATAAGACTCCTCGCCAGAAGCCCGCTGGTTTTCTTCATCCTCTGCCTGTCCCCGAACAGCCTTGGTCTCTGATTGGTATGGATTTTATTACTGATTTACCCCCTTCCCGTGGCAACACTGTTATTTGGGTGGTCGTTGATCGATTCTCCAAAATGGCACATTTCATCCCTCTTCCTGGTCTTCCTTCAGCGCCTCAGTTGGCTAAACAATTTTTTGTACACATTTTTCGTCTTCACGGGTTGCCTACGCAGATCGTCTCGGATAGAGGCGTCCAATTCGTGTCTAAATTCTGGAGGGCTCTCTGTAAACAACTCAAGATTAAATTAAATTTTTCTTCTGCATATCATCCTCAATCCAATGGACAAGTAGAAAGAGTTAACCAGGTCTTGGGTGATTATTTACGACATTTTGTTTCCTCCCGCCAGGATGACTGGGCAGATCTTCTTCCATGGGCCGAATTCTCGTATAACTTCAGAGTCTCTGAATCTTCCTCCAAATCCCCATTTTTCGTGGTGTACGGCCGTCACCCTCTTCCCCCCCTCCCTACCCCGTTGCCCTCTGGTCTGCCCGCTGTGGATGAAATTTCTCGTGACCTCTCCATCATATGGAGAGAGACCCAAAATTCTCTCTTACAGGCTTCATCACGCATGAAGAAGTTCGCGGATAAGAAAAGAAGAGCTCCTTCCATTTTTTCCCCTGGAGACAAGGTATGGCTCTCCGCTAAATATGTCCGCTTCCGTGTCCCTAGCTACAAGTTGGGACCACGCTATCTTGGTCCTTTCAAAATTTTGTGCCAGATTAATCCTGTCTCTTACAAACTTCTTCTTCCTCCTTCTCTTCGTATTCCTAATGCCTTTCACGTTTCTCTTCTTAAACCACTTATCATCAACCGTTTCTCTCCCAAATCTGTTCCTCCCACTCCTGTTTCCGGCTCCTCGGACATCTTCTCCGTCAAAGAAATTCTGGCATCCAAAAAGGTCAGAGGGAAAACCTTTTTTTTAGTGGATTGGGAGGGTTGTGGTCCAGAAGAGAGATCCTGGGAACCTGAGGACAATATCCTAGACAAAAGTCTGCTCCTCAGGTTCTCAGGCTCTAAGAAGAGGGGGAGACCCAAGGGGGGGGGGGTACTGTTACGCCGAGCGCTCCGGGTCCCCGCTCCTCCCCGGAGCGCTCGCTACACTCTCCTCACTGCAGCGCTCCGGTCAGATCCACTGACCCGGGGCGCTGCGATACCGCCTCCAGCCGGGATGCGATTCGCGATGCGGGTAGCGCCCGCTCGCGATGCGCACCCCGGCTCCCGTACCTGACTCGCTCCCCGTCGGTCCTGTCCCGGCGCGCGCGGCCCCGCTCCTTAGGGCGCGCGCGCGCCGGGTCTTTGCGATTTAAAGGGCCACTGCGCCGCTGATTGGCGCAGTGGTTCCAATTAGTCTGATCACCTGTGCACTTCCCTATATCACCTCACTTCCCCTGCACTTCCTTGCCGGATCTTGTTGCCATCGTGCCAGTGAAAGCGTTTCCTTGTGTGTTCCTAGCCTGTGTTCCAGACCTCCTGCCGTTGCCCCTGACTACGATCCTTGCTGCCTGCCCCGACCTTCTGCTACGTCCGACCTTGCTTCTGTCTACTCCCTTGTACCGCGCCTATCTTCAGCAGCCAGAGAGGTGAGCCGTTGCTAGTGGATACGACCTGGTCACTACCGCCGCAGCAAGACCATCCCTCTCTGGCACAGAGGATCCACCTCCTGCCAGCCGGCATCGTGACAGCAAACCTATGCTGCTCTGGACAGTTCCTAAAATGGACAGAGGTGTCAGCAGAGAGCACTGTTGTCAGACTGGAAAGGACTACATAACTTCCTGTTGAGCATACAGCAGCTGATAAGTACTGGAAGGGTTAATATTTTTAAATGGAAGTAATTTACAAATCTGTTTAACTTTCTGGCACCAGTTGATAAAAAAAAAAAAAAAAAGATGTTTTTCAGCGGAGTACCCCATTAAGACTAAACTTGGGGTCTATCTATTAACTCCATCCACCCTTATGGGTGTTATCATAGATGTTATCATCTATGTCATCTCTGCTCCTTAAAGGAGAACTCCAGCTAAATTAAACTTATCCCCTATCCATAGGATAGTGGATGAGTAGTTGATCGCAAGGGGTCTGAGCGCTGGGACCCCCACGATCTCCAGGACAGGACCCTGGCTTTCGCAGAAAGGAGCTTGTGTTGTGTACCGGTAGGCAGCCCGCCCTCCATTAATTTCTATGAGGGCGCCGATGATTCCCAAGTGCTGTACTCAGGTCTTTTCAACGCTCCTATAGCAATGTATGAAGTGCATGTCGCCTGCAGCACATGCTCCACACTGAGCACCGGGTCCCGTACCGGTGATCGCGGGGGTCCCAGCACTAGAACCCCCCGCCATCAGCTACTTATCCCTTATCGTGTGGATAGGGGATAATTGTCCCGTTGCCCCTCCCTGTATCCGCCCCTAGTACTGTGTCCTCACTGGACATCCGGCTCTCCTATTTTCCTGTTATCGAACCCTACAGTAGGCTTGATCGGCTGTTCTCCTGTATTACCCCCATCGGTACAGACTTCCCATGCCAACTTGACCTCCGTTACCAAATCTTGAAACGTTAAACCCAGTGGTCAAATCCTGGAAATAAAAGTGTGGGAACTCCCCCAGGATTTCCAATCAAGGGCTGGTCCTACAGGACTCCAGCTAATGGGGACAGCGTATCTGCAGTGGAAAAAGTGCAGGAACTCCATTCCCATGCGTTCCTGCAGGACTTGAGCCCTGGTTCAACCAACTTCGCACATGTTCTACCCTGGTGCAAAATAACTGCTTGACTCTGTTGGCATCTTCTGGACTGCGCAGACCCACGACTGACACCTCATCTTCCAGTGCTTCTACCTGGTACATTTTTAGATTTCAACATTTATCTAAAGTATAAGATATCGGTACTTATTTTTACCTCAATTCTTTATTACTTGAATATTACTCTTTTTTAAGATGTATAAAAAAGTATGAACATACGATTAACCTGTTAAGGACCCAGGACGTACAGCGTCATAGCATGTCGGGCCCGGCCTCTAACAACGGCTGGGACCCGTGGCTAATAGCGTGTGGCACTGATCGTGGTGCCGCGCACTATTAACCCTTTAGATGCAGCGTTCAAAGTTGAACGCCGCATCTAAAGTGAAAGTATAACAATGCCGGTTAGCTCAGGGGGTTGTTTGGGATCGCTGCGGCGAAATTGCGGCATCCCGGACAGGTTACAGGACAGCTGGAGGGTCCCTACCTACCTTCTCGCTGTCCAATCGCCGAATGACTGCTCAGTGCCTGAGATCCAGGCATGAGCAGTCAAGCGGCAGAATCATTGATCAATGGTTTCCTATGAGATTTTCGCGAATATAGCACTATATATTCGGAATTACGAATATTCGTTTTTTTTTGTTTTTTTTCCCCAGTACACATCACAGTGATCACCCCTCTCTGCTTCCAGCTTGTGTGGTGTAAAGAAGGCTCTAATACTACTGTGTGGGACTGGCGTGCGAATTTTCGCATATGCAAAAATTTGCATATGCTACTTTTCACATGTGCGAATTTTCGCTTATACTAACTTTTGTATATGCAAATTTTCACATACGCAAATTTTTTCGCCTACGAAATAAAACGCAAATATTACGAATATGCGAATTTAGCGAATATATGACGAATATTCGTCCATATATTCGCGAAATATCGCAAATTCGAATATGGCCTATGCCGCTCAACACTAGTGATGATATCATTAGGGTTGCAAATATTATGTTTTTTTTTTCCTTTCTAACAAATATGGTAATAATTAGATATTTAGTTTACACTGCCGACCCCGCTTGTAAAGGGCTCGCATAGAGTTACATATATTGTGCCTACCGTATGCTCCTCCCAGTACTTATCAGCTGCTGTATGCTCCAGAGGAAGTTGTTTAGTTCTTTCCAGTCTGACCACAGTGCTCTCGGCTGCCACCTCTGTCCACGTCAGGAACTGTCCAGAGTAAGAGAGGTTTGCTATGGGGATTATTTTCCTGTTCTGGACAGTTCCTGACGTGGACAGATGTGTCAGCAGAGAGCTCTGTGGTCAGACTGGAAAGAGCTACACAACTTCCTCTGGGGCATACAGCAGTTAAAGTCTATCTGTGTGTTATACGCCGATAAGCCGCTGCAGTTCAATGATTTAAAGTGGGCGCTTTAAATCAATGAACTGCATCGGCTTTTGCAGGTCGCTGCCGGCTTCTCTCCCCCTGCTATCGGCGCCGCTGCCCCTTCTCTCCCCGTGGCTATCGGTGCCGCTGCCCCATTGCCGGCGCCAATAGCCAGGGGGAGAGAAGCGGCGCCGGCAATGGGGCAGCGGCACCAATTGCCAGGGGGAGAGAAGGGGCAGCGGCACCCATTGCCGGCGCCGCTGCCCCGTTGCCTCCCCCATCCCCGGTTGTATAATTACCTGTTGCCGGGGTCGGGTCCGCGCTGCTTCAGGTCTCCGGTGTGCGTCGTTGCTATGATCTGCACGGCGCAGCGCAATGACGAGTGACGTCACTCGTCATTGCGTCTCGCAGCGCATAGCAATGACGCAGGGGACGTACACCGGAGGCCTGAAGCAGCGCGGACCTGACCCCGGCAACAGGTAATTATACAACCGGGGATGGGGGAGGCAATGGGGCAGCGGCGCCGGCAATGGGTGCCGCTGCCCTTTATCTCCCCCTGGCTATCGGCGCCGCTTCCCCATTGCCGGTGCCGCTTCTCTCCCCCTGGCTGTCAGCAATGGGGCAGCGGCACTGATAGACAGGGGGAGAGAAGGGGCAGCAGCACCGATAGCCAGGGGGAGAGAAGGGGCAGCGGCGCCGATAGCAGGGGGAGAGAAGCGGCGGCAGCAGGGCTTTAGACCCCAGAAAAGGCAGGGGGAGAGAAGCGGGCAGCAACGGCCTCTCTCCCCCTGCCTTTCCTGGGGGCTTCTGTGGGGTCAGAAACAGTGTATCGGGGTATACACATGCACACACACGCACCCTCATTTTACCAAGAATATTTGGGTAAAAAACTTTTTTTACCCAAATATCCTTGGTAAAATGAGGTTGCATGTTATAGGCCGGTGCGAGGTATACCCCGATAAATACGGTAAGTTTTATTGTTTTTTAATAAATGATACAGGAAAACCAAAGCATAACAAGTATAAGAAAGCAACTCTCTCTATACTAAATCGGAGGTCCTTCCAGGGCCATAACATAAGTATATGCAGCTACACCCCCCCCTCTTCCCCATAGGTATATGTAGAGTAACCCCCCCTCTTCCCCATAGGTATATGTAGAGTAACCCCCCCTCCCCTTCCCTATAGGTATATGTAGAGTAACCCCCCCCCCCCCTCCCCTTCCCTATAGGCATAGGCAGAGTTAAGAAAAAAAAAGAAAAAAAGGATACTCACCTGATATCCCACGCAACGATCTCCTCAGCCGCAGGGCCCGCGTCTTCTCCCCTCCACAGTACAGGCGCCGATGAGTGATGTCACCGGCGCCTGTATTGCGTGCTGCGTGGGGGTGGAGCTCACGTCTCCTCTGTGTAAGCTGCAGATGCGGCTCACACAGAGGGGACGCCTTCTCCTGTATCGCGCATACAGGAGAATGTAGCGCTGTCTGCTGGGGATCTGGGACGAGTGTCCTGGATACTCAGTAGTGGTGGCGGCGGCGGGTCATTCCGCCCCTGGCACCCCCCTTGTGAGCGGCACCTGAGGCCGGCTGCCCCCCCCCTTAGTACGCCACTGGGTATGAGATATGTAGGAGTGGCAGGGACGGTGAGCGTACCAGCAGAAGATCTCCAGGAGGCTCCAGGGTGTTTGAGCGGGGACCCGAGTCTGACAGGCGTGCTGGCAGTGGAGTTGAGTCACGCCGGGCTGCCTCGAAGGTGGGGATAGCTGCGGCCGCACTCAGAGCCGGCAGTGTTCTGGTGCCTGCTTCATAGGAGGCCGCTCCGCTGGTGCCACTGGGCCCGCGATAACTTTCAGGGTCACAAAATTGGTAGGAATTTAGCCAGTGGGATCCCTGGTGTAAGTGGGAGCTGGGTGCACTTTTTTGGCCTTGGATCTGCATCCCATAGCCAATGAAAAGCCCATTAACTAGAGGCCCTACCAGGAGCTCACACACCTTGCTTCCTTTCTCCTGCCAAGCCACGCCCCCCATAAATCTTCAATTTAAATTTGAAAATTTATCCTTAATCTTAGGGATTGTGAGGCCCTATGGTCTCCTCATGCTGCTGCCACCTCTAGGCTCTGTCATTGTGCCACCATGTGACTCCTTGTTAGATTGGGTTTTGTGTTATACAGTATTAGTTCAAAGTAAACGCTGGGACATTAAACTTGGGAATCTAATATAAATCTTAAATTTAAAAAAATCAATGTAATCTTTTCAAGACTGAGGCCCTATGGTCGTCTATATCATATTACCTGTGGAACAATCACAAGAATCCAATGAAACAGCTTGGAACAATAACAATGAACCATAACTGATTAAATGAAACATTTGCACTTTCACAGTCAGTGGGGCGCTGAGAGGCAGAGGCTGGAATAGGTGGTAACTCGCCTGGCGGGGGACCGCCAGCTCGACTTTAAGATACAAGTCCAAGCTTTTTCACTGCAGCCACTTCTAGCTTTATGCACCCACTTATCCAATGGCACATAAGCTGAATGCTGTCCAAGTTGCTGGTACTGCAGTCCCTCCTCTTTCTAGTGGACACTCAAAGTATGGGGGTGCGCTGAGAGGCACTGGCTGGAACAGGTGGTAGTTCGTCCCGCAGCGCACTGCCAGCTCGATGCTCACCAGAATGGGTAATCAAAAAATTAAAATAAATTACACTTAAATTAAAATTCCATAAAAATCCTGCCACATCCAGACTCACTGAGCTGCGGCAGTGATTCTAATAGCGATGCCGGTAATCTGCATGTCATTCTGAATAACAGTATTATTTCACTACCCCAGCACACTCCATATATGTGTTAGGACAAAGCAAAGTGTTCTACACCCCAATTGAGCCTCTCTCTCTAGGCCGGAAATAGCCGTTTTTAATAGCGATTTGCCGCAAATAAATTTGGACCGAACCCAATTTTTTCAGAACATTCGGTGAATCGGCCAAATCGAATTTTTCAGAAATTCACTAATTTCTACTCATTATATTTAATTTGAGAAAATACATCTATACTGTGTTATTCACAGATCAGTGCAATAGATAGATAGATAGATATGAGATAGATAGATAGATATGAGATAGATAGCAACAGGAGAATACAGCAGCACACTGCTAGCACAAAGATATAGATAAAACATGAGTATATGGATAAAACATGAGTATATAGATGAAACATGAGTATATAAGTAAAACATGAAAAGCTATACAGCTGTAATGGAGAGGTACTTAGCTTGCAAATTTGGCGGCCAAATAGCTTGGACTGTCCCACCACGGTAAGGTGACCTCATTTTGGGACGGACCCTACACTATGAATATGCCTCTGTGTGAACAGTTCAGCAGGCATTGCAGGATCTGAAACATCCAAGGCACCTTATATACACCTAATAGAGGTGGGTGGGGTGCAAGAGCCAACATGGAGGTAGCCACTCCCCCGTATGTGTAATACAATCAAAGAATAAGTTGGCCAGCACTATTGATTCCAAACTATTATATGGACCTGGCTTACAGGTGCAAGCTGCTGGGCTAAATATACAGCAACAGGAGAATACAGCAGCACACTGCTTGCACAAAGATATAGATAAAATATGAGTATATAGATAAAACATGAAAAGCTATACTGCTGTAATGCAATAAATGAAATTATGAAATAATGAAACAGTGAGGTACTTAGCTTGCAAATTTGGTATACTGAACTGTTCACACAGAGGCATATTCATAGTGTAGGGTCCGTCCCAAAATGAGGTCACCTTACCGTGGTGGGACGGTCCACGCTATTTGGCCGCCAAATTTGCAAGCTAAGTACCTCACTGTTTCATAATTTCATTTATTGCACTACAGCTGTATAGCTTTTCATGTTTCATCTATATACTCATGTTTTATCTATATCTTTGTGCTAGCAGTGTGCTGCTGTATTCTCCTGTTGCTGTATATTTAGCACAGCAGCCTGCACCTGTAAGACAGGTCCATATTCTTTGGTTGTAGATAGATAGATATAAGATAGATAGATATGAGATAGATAGATAGATAATAGATGGATAGATATATAGATAGATAGATAATAGATGGATAGATAGATAATAGATGGATAGATTGATAGATAGATATGAGATAGATAGATAGATAGAAAGACAGACAGAAAGACAGACAGATAGATAGATTGATAATAGATGGATAGATAGATAATAGATAGATGATAGATAATAGATGGACGGATAGATATGAGATGGATAGATAGATAGAGAATAGATGGATAGAGTGATAAAGTATTATATCTGAGAATATGTGTTTAGCTTCAGCCCCTGTTTTGCAGCGTTCCTCTCTCGCTCGTCTGTTTTTCTGACATAAATAGCCCTCATCAGTCAGCGACCGTGCTCAGCGAGGCTGCCTGGTAATTCAGGCCTTTTATTCAGGTTATCATTACGTACTAAAGAGGAAAATATGTGTTTGGTAAATTAGCTCCCTGTGAATGTGTTGTGAATGTGTTCTGCTCGGCCGGGCCGTGGGCTGATGGACTGTGCGGACAGCGAGATCTGCAACATTCGCATGAACCCAGGACATAATGGCGGGGAACAGTCTATCAGCTGTAAATAAACCAATAAACATTGAAGGTCTGTACAAAGGGAAAATCAAGGAACCAACCTTTCTAAGCGGCCGACTCCGGTGCTGGAGACCATCATTAAAGCCTCTTTACATTGCTGGGAAATATCATGCATCAGACCAGAGAAGCAAATACATATACATACATATATACGTTCACTATATCTACCCCCCTACTGTCTCATACAGAACCTTTCTAATACATATTGTGCCCAGGTAAGGTTCACAGATAACACATCCAATGCCCAGATAGCACATTCGATTTCCAAATATTACATATAATGCCCAGATAATACATCCAGCACACAGATAATACATATAGATCCCAGATAATACATCCAGCACACAGATAATACATATAGATCCCAGATAATACATCCAGCACACAGATAATACATATAGATCCCAGATAATACATCCAGCACACAGATAATACATATAGATCCCAGATAACACATCCAGCACACAGATAATACATATAGATCCCAGATAACACATCCAGCACACAGATAATACATATAGATCCCAGATAATACATCCAGCACACAGATAATACATATATATATCCCAGATAACACATCCAGCACACAGATAATACATATAGATCCCAGATAATACATCCAGCACACAGATAATACATATAGATCCCAGATAATACATCCAGCACACAGATAATACATATAGATCCCAGATAATACATCCAGCACACAGATAATACATATAGATCCCAGATAACACATCCAGCACACAGATAATACATATAGATCCCAGATAATACCTCCAGCACACAGATAATACATATAGATCCCAGATAACACATCCAGCACACAGATAATACATATAGATCCCAGATAATACATCCAGCACACAGATAATACATATGGATCCCAGATAATACCTCCAGCACACAGATAATACATATAGATCCCAGATAACACATCCAGCACACAGATAATACATATAGATCCCAGATAATACATCCAGCACACAGATAATACATATGGATCCCAGATAATACATCCAGCACACAGATAATACATATGGATCCCAGATAACACATCCAGCACACAGATAATACATATAGATCCCAGAAAATACATCCAGCACACAGATAATACATATAGATCCCAGATAACACATCCAGCACACAGATAATACATATGGATCCCAGATAATACCTCCAGCACACAGATAATACATATAGATCCCAGATAACACATCCAGCACACAGATAATACATATAGATCCCAGATAATACATCCAGCACACAGATAATACATATAGATCCCAGATAATACATCCAGCACACAGATAATACATATAGATCCCAGATAACACATCCAGCACACAGATAATACATATAGATCCCAGATAATACCTCCAGCACACAGATAATACATATAGATCCCAGATAACACATCCAGCACACAGATAATACATATATATCCCAGATAATACATCCAGCACACAGATAATACATATAGATCCCAGATAATACATCCAGCACACAGATAATACATATGGATCCCAGATAATACATCCAGCACACAGATAATACATATAGATCCCAGATAACACATCCAGCACACAGATAATACATATAGATCCCAGATAATACATCCAGCACACAGATAATACATATAGATCCCAGATAACACATCCAGCACACAGATAATACATATAGATCCCAGATAACACATCCAGCACACAGATAATACATATATATCCCAGATAATACATCCAGCACACAGATAATACATATAGATCCCAGATAATACATCCAGCACACAGATAATACATATAGATCCCAGATAATACATCCAGCACACAGATAATACATATGGATCCCAGATAACACATCCAGCACACAGATAATACATATGGATCCCAGATAATACCTCCAGCACACAGATAATACATATAGATCCCAGATAATACCTCCAGCACACAGATAATACATATAGATCCCAGATAATACATCCAGCACACAGATAATACATATATATCCCAGATAACATAGCCAGCACACAGATAATACATATAGATCCCAGATAATACATCCAGCACACAGATAATACATATATATCCCAGATAACACATCCAGCACACAGATAATACATATGGATCCCAGATAATACCACCAGCACACAGATAATACATATAGATCCCAGATAACATATCCAGCACACAGATAATACATATAGATCCCAGATAATACCTCCAGCACACAGATAATACATATAGATCCCAGATAACATATCCAGCACACAGATAATACATATAGATCCCAGATAATACATCCAGCACACAGATAATACATATAGATCCCAGATAATACATCCAGCACACAGATAATACATATAGATCCCAGATAATACCTCCAGCACACAGATAATACATATAGATCCCAGATAATACCTCCAGCACACAGATAATACATATATATCCCAGATAACATATCCAGCACACAGATAATACATATAGATCCCAGATAACATATCCAGCACACAGATAATACATATAGATCCCAGATAACACATCCAGCACACAGATAATACATTTAGATCCCAGATAACATATCCAGCACACAGATAATACATATAGATCCCAGATAATACCTCCAGCACACAGATAATACATATAATGTCCAGATAATACATCCAGCACACAGATAATACATATAGATCCCAGATAACATATCCAGCACACAGATAATACATATAGATCCCAGATAATACATCCAGCACACAGATAATACATATAGATCCCAGATAACATATCCAGCACACAGATAATACATATAGATCCCAGATAATACCTCCAGCACACAGATAATACATATAGATCCCAGATAACATATCCAGCACACAGATAATACATATAATGTCCAGATAATACATCCAGTAGATAGTATATTTGGTGCCCAGAGAGCACATACAGTTCCCAGATAGTTTATACAGCACCCTGATAGAGTATACAGATACAAAAAAGAGGCCAGTGTATATTACTTTATGCGTAGAGTAAATGGTTCCTGAGCAGTATTAGATAGAACGCCATTATCCCGATACTGATGTAGAGGAGAAATCATCAAGCTGCGCTTACATACACGACTTACGTGCACTGCTTTCCATGGTGTAAGTGTTTCTTACATGTGACACATTTATCATTTGGTCTATAAATTTGGCATACATAAACAAAAAAGGTAATGACTTCAGAACACCACTTTGTAACACCAACTCTTCTCCTCTGTGACTTTTTTGCTCTAAAGCCGCATTTGTGAAAAAATGTGCAATATATATGTATTTATTTAATTTTGTTAAACCTTTTTTCCCCTAAATGTACTAACTCATTTTTTGTGTTTATTGTCTTAACAGGGTTAGTAGTGGAAGCTGTCTTATAGACGGGGCTTAGCATTAGCCACAAAAACAGCTAGCGCTAACCCCAATTATTAACCCAATACCAACCTCCACAGGGGTGCTACCAACAGGCCCGGTCGGTACCAACAGGCCCGGAGCATCAAAAATGGCACTCCTGTGCCTAGGCGGTAACAGGCTGGTGCTATTTAGGCTGGGGGGTGGGCCAGTAACAATGCTCCTCATCCACCCTGGTAACATCAGGCTGTTTCTGCTTGTTTGGTCTCTGGCTGAGAATAAAAATACGGGAAACCACACATATTTTTTGCATAAATAATTAAATAAAAAAAAAAAAAAAAAACAGCCTGACGTTACCAGGGTGGGCGAGGACCATTGTTACTGCCCCCCCCCCCAGCCTAAATAATGCCAGCCTGTGACCACCTAGGCCCAGGAGCTCCATTTTTGATTCTCTGGGTCTGTTGGTAAGGGCTCTTCCCGGCACCCTTGTGGCGTTGGGTGCCGGGTAATAATTGGCGGTTAGCGCTAGCTGTTTTGTGGATAACGCTATGCCTGTGCCACATGACTACAACTCCCAGCATGTCCTCACTGTAAAGGCATGCTGGGAGTTGTAGTTGTGAGGTGTGGGCTGGTGGGAAATGTGCAGGCGGGTGACAGGGAAGCCTGTCACCCACTCGCACTTCTCCCACCCACCTGCGCCACATGACTACAACTCCCAGCATGCCCTTACAGTAAGGACATGCTGGGAGTTGTAGTTTTGAGGTGCATGCAGGTGACAAGCGCTTGTGAGGTGTGGGCAGGTGACAAGCGCTTGTGAGGTGTGGGCAGGTGACAAGCGCTTGTGAGGTACGGGCAGGTGACAAGCGCTTGTGAGGTAAGGGCAGGTGACAAGCGCTTGTGAGGTACGGGCAGGTGACAAGCGCTTGTGAGGTGTGGGCAGGTGACAAGCGCTTGTGAGGTAAGGGCAGGTGACAAGCGCTTTGAGATGCGGGCAGGTGACAAGCGCTTGTGAGGTGCGGGCAGGTGACAAGCGCTTTGAGGTGTGGGCAGGTGACAAGCGCTTTGAGGTGTGGGCAGGTGACAAGCGCTTGTGAGGTGCGGGCAGGTGACAAGTGCTTGTGAGGTGCGGGCAGGTGACAAGCGCTTGTGAGGTGCGGGCAGGTGACAAGTGCTTGTGAGGTAAGGGCAGGTGACAAGTGCTTTGAGGTGTGGGCAGGTGACAAGCGCTTGTGAGGTGCGGGCAGGTGACAAGCGCTTGTGAGGTGCGGGCAGGTGACAAGCGCTTGTGAGGTGCGGGCAGGTGACAAGCGCTTCTGTGGTGCGGGCAGGTGACAAGCGCTTGTGAGGTGCAGGCAGGTGACAAGCGCTTCTGTGGTGCGGGCAGGTGACAAGCGCTTGTGAGGTACGGGCAGGTGACAAGCGCTTCTGTGGTGCGGGCAGGTGACAAGCGCTTGTGAGGTGCAGGCAGGTGACAAGCGCTTCTGTGGTGCGGGCAGGTGACAAGCGCTTGTGAGGTGCAGGCAGGTGACAAGCGCTTCTGTGGTGCGGGCAGGTGACAAGCGCTTGTGAGGTGCAGGCAGGTGACAAGCGCTTCTGTGGTGCGGGCAGGTGACAAGCGCTTGTGAGGTGCAGGCAGGTGACAAGCGCTTCTGTGGTGCGGGCAGGTGACAAGCGCTTGTGAGGTACGGTCAGGTGACAAGCGCTTGTGAGGTGCAGGCAGGGGACAAACGCTTGTGAGGTGTGGGCAGGTGACAAGCGCTTGTGAGGTACGGGCAGGTGACAAGCACTTGTGAGGTATGGGCAGGTGACAAGCGCTTTGAGGTGCGGGCAGGTGACAAGCGCATGTGAGGTGCGGGCAGGTGACAAGCGCTTTGAGGTGCGGGCAGGTGACAAGCGCTTGTGAGGTGCGGGCAGGTGACAAGCACCCCGCCCCCTCAATGCAAGTCTATGGAAGGGGGCGTGGCGGATGTCACACCCCCTCCCATAGACTTGCATTGAGGGGGCGGGGAGTGACATCATGAGTGGGCGGGGCTATGATGTCACAAGCTCCCGGCGCCAGCTCAAGTGGTCGGAACAGTTTATTCCAAATGCTGAGCAGCGGAGTACTCCTTTAACCTGTTCAGGACCCACGGCGTAATATTACGCCCCGGCGCCCTGGTACTTAAGGACCCAGGGCGTAAACTTACGCCCTGGCGGTTTCCGGTCCCTGCCGCACGCCGGGCAGAGATCAGAACCGGATGCCTGCTGAAATCCTTCAGCAGGCATCCAGGGCAAACGCCGAGGGGGGCCATGTAGGCCCCCCATGTCGGCGATCGCCGCAAATCGCAAGGGAAATCGCCCTTGCGATCTGCGGCGATACCGGGCTGATCGGGTCTCTGGGACCCGACCGCCCGGTAATTTTGCATGATCCCGGCTGTCACAGACAGCCAGGACCATGCTGAAGGCTAGGAGCGAGGTGTCGCAGGGGGGGTAGCGGTTACTTCCTCCCGCCCTGCCCGGCCCCTGAAAGTCCGGAGAGGACGGGAGGAAGACCGGAGGATGCGGCGGGGGACGGGGGAGTGCTGGGGACCGGCCCAGGTACTTACCTCATCCCTGAAGACCCGGATCCCGGTGAGGAAGATGGCGGCGGCGACAGGTGAGTAGATCTTCAGCCGCGGTCGGGTTCTTTACAGCAATGCACGTCGTCGTAAAGCGACATGCATTGCTGTAATGGGACCCTGTATACTACAACTCCCAGCATGCACAGACAGCCCTTGGCATCTGGGCATGCTGGGAGTTGCAGTTTTGCAACATCTGGAGGTCCACAGTTTTTGGACCACTGTGCCCTTCCAGATGTTGCAAAACTACACATCCTCAGCATGCCCTTACTGTCCAGGCATGCTGGGAGTTGTAGTTCTGTAACATCTGGCCCTTCAGATGTTGCAGAACTACAACTCCCAGCATGCCTGGACAGTTTTGGCATACTGGGAGTTGTAGTTTTGCAACATCTGGAAGGGCTACCATTTGGGCACCACTGTATTAGTGGTCTGCAAACTGTAGCCCTCCAGATGTTGCAAAACTACAACTCCAAGCATGCTGGGAGTTGTAGTTCGGCAACATCTGGCTCTAAAGATGCTGCCGAACTACAACTCCCAGCATGCCTGAGAATGTTTGGGAGTTGTTGTTTTGCAACAACAGGAGGCACACTGGTTGGGAAACATTGTCTGTTTCCTAACTCAGTGTTTCCCAACCCGTGTGCCTCCAGCTGTTGCAAAACTATAACTACCAGCATGCACTGATAGACTGTGCTTGCTGGGAGTTGTAGTTTTGTAACAGCTGGAGGTCCCCCCCCCCCCTGTGAATGTACTGGGTACATTCACATGGGCCGGGGGCTTACAGTGAGTATCAGGCTGCAAGTTTGTGATGCAGCAAATTTTGCGCGGCAGCTCAAACTCGCAACGGGAAACTCACTGTAACCCCCCGCCCATGTGACTGTACCCTAAAAACACTACACTACACTAACACAAAATAAAATAAAAAGTAAAAAACACTACATATACACATACCCCTACACAGCTCCCCTCCCCTCCCCAATAAAAAACGTCTGGTACGCCACTGTTTCCAAAATGGAGCCTCCAGCTGTTGCAAAACAACAACTCCCAGTATTGCCGGACAGCCGTTGACTGTCCAAGCATGTTGGGAGTTTTGCAACAGCTGGAGGCACCCTGTTTGGGAATCACTGGCGTAGAATAACCCTATGTCCACCCCTATGCAAATCCCTAATTCAGGCCTCAAATGCGCATGGCGCTCTCTCACTTTGGAGCCCTGTCGTATTTCAAGGCAACAGTTTAGGGTCACATATGGGGTATCTCCGTACTCGGGAGAAATTGGCTTACAGATTTTGGGGGGATTTTTCTCCTTTCACCCCTTATGAAAAGGTCAAGTTGGGGTCTACACCAGCATGTTAGTGTAAAAAAATAAATTTTTTACACTAACATGCTGTTGTTGCCCTATATTTTTCATTTTGACAAGAGGTAAAAGGGGAAAAAAGCCCCCCATGCAATTTCTCCCGACTACGGAGATACCCCATATGTGGGCGTAAAGTCCTCTGGGGGCGCACAACAAGGCCCAGAAGGGAGAGTGCGCCATGTACATTTGAGGTGATTTGCACAGGGGTGGCTGATTGTTACAGCGGTTTTGACAAATGCAAAAAAAAAATAAATAAACACGTGACCCCATTTCGGAAACTACACCCCTCACGGAATGTAATGAGGGGTGCAGTGAGAATTTACACCCCACTGGTGTCTGACAGAGCTTTGGAACAGTGGGCTGTGCAAATAAAACATTTTCACTGTACCCCTTGTTGCGTTCTTCAAGCGGTCTCGTTTCCAAAATGGTATGCCATGTGGGGGTTATTTTGCTGTCCTGGCACCATAGGGGCTTCCTAAATGCGACATGCCCCCGAGCAAAATTTGCTCTCAAAAAGCCAAATATGACTCCTTCTCTTCTGAGCATTGTAGTTCGCCCGTAGTGCACTTCAGGTCAACTTATGGGGTACCTGCATACTCAGAAGAGATGGGGTTACAAATTTTGGGGGGTATTTTCTGCTATTAACCCTTGCAAAAATGTGAAATTTGGGGGGAAACACACATTTTAGTGAAAAAAAAAATTATATATTTTTTTACATATGCAAAAGTCGTGAAACACCTGTGGGGTATTAAGGCTCACTTTATTCCTTGTTACATTCCTCAAGGGGTCTAGTTTCCAAAATGGTATGGCATGTGGGGGGGTTTTGCTGTTCTGGCACCACAGGGGCTTCCTAAATGCAACATGCCCCCCCAAAAACCATTTCAGAAAAACTTACTCTCCAAAATCCCTTTGTCGCTCCTTCGCTTCTGAGCCCTCTACTGCGCCCGCCGAACACTTTACATAGACATATGAGGTATGTGCTTACTCGAGAGAAATTGGGCTACAAAAACAACAATCCATTTTCTCCTTTTCCCCTTGTAAAAATTCAAAAAGTTGGTCTACAAGAACATGCGAGTGTAAAAAATGGAGATTGTGAATTTTCTCCTTCACTTTGCTGCTATTTCTGTGAAACACCTAAAGGGTTAAAACGCTGACTGAATGTCATTTTGAATACTTTGGGAGGTGCAGTTTTTATAATGGGGTCATTTGTGGGGTATTTCTAAGATGAAGACCCTTCAAATCCACTGCAAACCTGGACTGGTCCCTGAAAAATTGCGGTTTTGGAAATTTTGCGAAAAATTGGAAAATTGCTGCTGAACTTTGAAGCCCTCTGGTGTCTTCCAAAAGTAAAAACACATCAATTTTATGATGCAAACATAAAGTTGACATATTTTATATGTGAATAAAAAAAATAATTATTTGGAATATCCATTTTCCTTACAAGCAGAGAGCTTCAAAGTTAGAAAAATGCAAAATTTTCAAATTTTTCATCAAATTTGGGGATTTTTCACCAAGAAAGGATGCAAGTTACCACAAAATTTTACCACTATGTTAAAGTAGAATATGTCACGAAAAAACAATCTCGGAATCAGAATGATAACTAAAAGCATTCCAGAGTTATTAATGCTTAAAGTGACAGTGGTCAGATGTGCAAAAAATGGCCGGGTCCTAAGGTGTAAAATGGCTGGGTCCTTAAGGAGTTAAGCTGAGGAAAACCCGACAGATCAGAACGTGTAAAAAAAAAAAGCAAAGTGTAGGGAAAAGTGCTAAATGTAGAGAAACCTTAGTAAATACCGTGAAAAAAAAATTGTAGGGAATTAAAAACCACAATGAAAACTACACAACACTCTTGTAAATAAGGGCCCATGTATGATCAGGGAAGCTGAATGCTATGAAAGCAATGTGTTCAGCTTCCCAATACCAGTATTTTCCAACTTGTGTGCCTATAGCTGTTGCAACTTGTGTGCCTATAGCTGTTGCAACTTGTGTGCCTCTAGCTGTTGCAACTTGTGTGCCTCTAGCTGTTACATTTCCCAGCACGATGACTTGACAATATGTTATTTGCTAAAACCACCTCTGCTACATCTGTAGAGCACACATTTCCTAACGCCGGTAACTGCTGCAATTTTTTCTTCCAGATAGTAAACTTCCCAACTCCAGAATCTTTTTTTTTTTGCTATGACATTTCAGATCTCGGCTGAATTGCAGATACTTCCATAATATTAAATTTTTTTTAAGGTCTACAAACCATCAAAGGACTCAGACTCCTCACTCTGAATCTCTCCCGATTGTTTCCAGCCCAGTAAATTTTTATTTTATTAATGAGCAAAGACGGAAAAAAAAGAAGAAAATTTTATAATCTCAGAACTCGGAAAATGGGAGCCTGGTCTGTCCAATTCCAGGCTCGTAGTCTACGAGGGAGTGATCAGTCTGAAGATTGATGGAGAAACAAAAAAATTATAGTGGAAACAAAGTGGTTATTTAATGGGACCGGGGGGAGAGGAGCTGTCTGTCAATCGGCAGCCTATGATCTGCTAACAGTAGAGAGCTCAGGTCTAGTATACCGGAGGAGCCTTCACGTTTTGGCATTGAGGCTTTTCCTTGTCAGTTTATGGAAGACCGAAGAAGATGAATTATTTCTGCACCATTATATACTGTACTAGCACACGACGTGGACAGACCGCCAAGAGTATAAGGGGTCAAAACACCTTAATAGCGCAGTAATCTGAGATGTCCTGATACCATTTTCTAAAGACAGAGTACAAGTACTGATACTCACCGATACCAATTAACGATCCTTTTTTCCCCCCAGTGTCATGTGACAACAGACACGGCTCTAGACTGCGTATAGCCTTCGGCGAAAGTCAAACATGAGGTCCTCACTGACACTCATAATTAAGATATGCCCCCCCCCCCCCCAGTAGTTAGGTAGGGTATCTGATCCTTTTAGGTAGATGCCCCCAATAGTTGGGTAGGGAATCCCATCCTTTTAGGTAGAAGCCCTCAGTAGTTGGGTAGGGAATCTACCTATTAGGTAGAAGCCCGCCAGTAGTAAAATGCCATCTGTGGCCGAAAACAACTTATCCCCCATCTGCTGGGACTCCCCACGATCTCCTGCAAAGGGCCACAGCTCTGCCTCTGCTCTCCCGTGGAGGAGGCGTGACGGCCGCAGCGTGACGTCTTGTATGGAGAGGGGGCGTATCGTTGACCTCTCTAACTCGACGCCACACACATTAGCGCTCTCGCTAGGGGATAAATGTTAAAACGCTGCAGATGTCCTTTAAGTAGGGAATCCCATCCTTATAGGTAGAAGTCCCTAGTAATTGGGAAGGGAATTTTCTTATCAGGTAGAAGCCTCCAGTAGTTCGGTAGAGAATTTCCCAATTAGGTAGAAGCCTCCAGTAGTTGGATAGGTAGGGAATGCCATTTAGGGGAAGAAGCCCCCAGTAGTTAGGTAGGTAGGGAATCCCCCTATTACTTAGACACCCCCAGTAGGTAGAGACCCTCCCTTTTTAGGTAGAAGCCCCCAGAAGATAAGGGAACCCCCCTATTTAACTGAAGCCCCCAGTAAATTAGTAGGGACTTCCCCTATAAGGTTGAAGACCCCAGTAGGTAGGGAATCCCCTCAATTAAGAAGAAGCTCCCAGAAGGTAGGGAATTCCACTCTTTTACTCTTCCACTAGAAGTTTCCAGTAGTTTGGTGGTTTGGGAATCCCCCTGTTAGGTAGTCGCCACCAGTAGTTAGGTAGGTAGGGAATGCTCCTATTAAGTAGAGGCTCATATTAGAAAAGTAGAGAAAAGTAGTTTCATATGGAGTCTCCGGTAGTTTCATAGGAAATTCCCATATTAGACAGAAGCCCCCAGAAGTTAGGTAGGTAAGGAATTCCCCTATTAGGTTGAAACCCCCAGAAATTAGGTAGGTAGGTAAGGAATTCTCCTATTATGTAGAAACCCTCAGTAGGTAAGGCACTGTCCCCTTTTTGGTAGAAGCCCCCAAAAGATAGGTAAGTAGGGAACCCCCCTATTTTACTGAAATCCCAGTAAATAAGTAGGAATTTCCCCTATAAGGTTGAAGACCGCAGTAGGTAGAGAATTCTCCCCATTTATGTAGAAGTCCCCAGTAGTTAGGTAGTCAGGTATGTAGGGAGCCTTCTTCTAGTTATATGCCCCATTTAAGTAATTTCCCCCGATAAGGCTACTCCAAAAGAATATAATAAAAAATCCTACGCACCTTCCCTTTACTCTCACGCTGAGTCCTCTGCATCTTCCTCTCTGCTTCTGATGCAGGACATTTTCCTTTGCTCTGTTATCCGTAGTGGTGCAGGACCTGCCATGAAATGACGTCATCGGGGCACCAGGTCCTGCACCACTCCAGATAACAGAGGGAATGGTGAAGAAGCCTCAGCATGGGAGTGTAGGGAAGATGAGAGGGACTGATTTCAAATGTTTATGGTCTGCATGTATTGTTATTGGGTATCAGGAACATTTTCATGAGTACAAGTACTTGTGGACATGTATCTGCGCTTATACCGATACCAGTATCGGTATTAGGACATAACTAGTATTAGGCTAAGTTTCCACTTGGTTTTTTGTCCTGCGTTTTTAGGGACTAAAAAAACACCAGAAAAAACGCCTGAAAAATCGCCAGTGCAATGTACGTCATCATGCGTTTTTTTCTGGCGTTTATTTATTTATTTTTCATTTGTGTGGAATTAGCATTTTTGTCACCTTTTGGCGTTTTTTTTTTATACCTTTTTATAAAAAAAAAGGATACTGCAGTGATGGAAAACATTTTATTAAACAAAATGTATATATTTTAAAACCAACTTTTTATTATTTTCTAATAAAGTGTGTGTGTTTCACTTTTTTTTCAAATTATTTTACATTTTTTGGGTAGTACTACTACTCCCAGCATGGAACAGACTGTTCCATGCTGGAAGTAGTAGTACCTGTAGTAATAGACAGATCGCCCCGGGTCTCAGTCTGACACCCGATGCGATCGTCCATTATATAGCACAGATGTCGCTGTATACAGCGCTCACATCTCTGCACTATATTCCAGCCAGTGATGTGAATAGAACATAATTCATTCATATTTCCCACCCAGAGCTGTGATTGGCCGGATGGTTGCAGCCAATCACAGCTCTGAGGAAAATATCAATGAGTGAGTGGCCGGAGTATAGTGCAGAGCAGGGATGCGAGCGATGTATACAGCCACTCCATCTCTGCTATAGACAGGACGATCACAGCGGGTGTCAGTAGTGACATCCACTGTGATGTGTCATTATGCAGGCACTACTACTCCCAACATGGAGCACACTCTGCTCCATGCTGGGAGCTGTAGTACCTGCATTAATAGACAGATTGCAGTGAGTGTAACTTCTGACACGCTGCAATCTGTCTATTAATGCAGGTACTACAGCTCCCAGCATGAGGCAGAGTGTGCTCCATGTTGGGAGCAGTAGTACCTGCAGTTATGGAAAGATCACAGCGGGTATCACTACTGACACCCGCTGTGATCCTCCTGTATAATGTATAGATGCAGCAGCCGCTCTCCTATGGTCCTCTGCGCTGCCGTATATATATATATATATATATATATATATATATATATATATATATATATACACATATTCCTATTTCTCACAGAGAGCTGTGATTAGCTGGAACCATCTGGCCAATCACAGCTCTGCAGGAAATATGAATAAGAGTATATATATATATGTCAGGGCAGGGGACCGTAGAAGAGCGCCCGCCGCATCTATACATTATACAGAAATATCGCAGCGGGCGATCTGTCTATTAGTACAGGTACTACTACTCCCATCATGGAACAGTGTGTTCTATGCGGGGAGTAGTAGTACTAACTAAAAAAATGTAAAAAATAAAGAAAAAAAGTGAAAAACACACACACAATAATTTTTTTATAATTGCCGGCTAAATTTTTATTTCCCCGCACACATAAATTGATCCCTGTTTAAAAAGTAATAAAATGTTTTTTATATAAAAAAAAAAAAAAATTTGTTAGATACAATTTTTTCCTTCACTGCTGTATCTTTATTTTTACATTTTTAAATGGTACCCTACGAAATTTTATTCAAAACAGGTATCTCCGTCACTTTGTTGGATCGCTAAAGTCCAAAAAAGATTAAAAA
This sequence comes from Hyla sarda, assembly GCF_029499605.1. Taxonomy (NCBI): domain Eukaryota; kingdom Metazoa; phylum Chordata; class Amphibia; order Anura; family Hylidae; genus Hyla; species Hyla sarda. Next base: position 507,878,866 of record NC_079190.1, on the reverse strand, counting down.
CTGCCCGCAAAAATGCCAAAGTTAAACCCCACATATTGTTTATCTTGGCGTTTTCTCACTCCCATAGACTTTTATTGGAGCAAAATGCCACGATTTTGACTAAAAATGCCGGGTTGAGCGACATACAGCGTTTGTTTTTTTCAAAACGCGAAAGAGTTGAAAAAAACGCAGAAAAAAAAGTGAAAAAGCGCTAAAAGGATTCAAATAAAACGCCAAAGGGAAAACACGCCAAGTGGAATTAGAAATTTGCGTTTTCTCATTGATTTATAGCTAACATTTGGCCGCAGCGTTTTTTGGCCAAAAAAACACCATGCGGCAGAATTGGCGTTTTTCTTGGCGTTTTGCCCCAAAAAAAAAAAAAAACAAGTGGAGACTTAGCCCTAGTGGGATTGGTAGGTCCCTGTCTCGCATCTCGCTCCTCTCCAGTGCTGTCTCTCCCAGTCACCCCCCCACCACCACCACGTTGAATCGATTGTACCCTGTTTGAGCTGACCTGCTTGACTATTTTCTTTATCCCACTGTGCTGTATGACCAAATATTGACTTGTGTGACTACGTTCCTGACTACTGTAACTGAACACTACATTGTAACAATCCTGGCTGGTCACTAGATGGCAGAACTGGGCTTTCCCTATAAAAGTAGCCATTCTCAGGTCCTAACTGTGGTTCCTACTACTCAGATACCTCCAGGACTTACAGTAGAATAGTATGACAAGCATATAATCATAAGAATTATCATACAAGGATGCGTAGTACTCGGGGCAGTTGTTACACAGGTCAACTAGGAGTAGTAGTCCATGAGGTCTATCATGTGGCAGTGTGGTGTAGCTAAGTGTAATGCCTCAGCTATAGTTTGGTCAATGAATCTGTTCTTGTATGCAAATGAGACCTCTGGACACCAGGATTCCAATTGTAACTCTTTACTGATCTCTTTGTGCAAATCCATACAAATCCAATATAACACAGTTGCTTTGATACAGTGAAGAAGGTTACAGCAGCAGAGTTAGAGGAATGGATATCTGGTCACTGTCGCTTTAAAGGGGTACTCCGGTGGAAAACTTTTTTTTATTTTTTTTTTTTTAATCAACTGGTTCCAGAAAGTTAAACAGATTTGTAAATTACTTCTATTAAAACATATTTGTCCTTCCAGTACTTATTAGCAGCTGTATGCTACAGAGGAAATTATTTTCTTTTTGAATTTCTTTTTTTGTCTTGTCCACAGTGCTCTCTGCTGACACCTGATGCCTGTATCAGGAACTGTCCAGAGCAGGAGAAAATCTCCATAGCAAACCTATGCTGCTCTGGACAGTTCCTGACACGGACAGAGGTGTCAGCAGAGAGCACTGTGGACAAGACAAAAAAAAAATTAAAAAAGAAAATAATTTCCTCTGTAGCATACAGCTGCTAATTAGCACTGGAAGTTCATTTAAAAAGAAAAGTTTCCACCGGATTACCCCTTTAATAAGTGGAGCAAGGTGCAAAATGTAGGCTTCCTTTTATTCACTCAGTGTTGGTCCTGTGACGTGACACTCAGAAAGCCGCATCTATGGAAGTCTTTTTGATGTGCAAAACAGGCAGCACTAACTCCGACCAAAGAGGTTGACTCAGAGAGGTCCTTGTTTAGCTTTCTCCTCTCTGACAAAGATGAAATTCTCCCTCTCAGAGACAGGAATCTTGTTGAACGATATGCTCACAGCATGGTGAAAAACAGGAGCAGGAACAGCGAATTGACTGCAGACAGAATATTTACTTAGGTATAAGGAACGTGGCCTAGTTGTAGGTATCCCTAGCAATAGGAGGGGCTAGGAAACATGCCCTTTTCTCGCACACTGAACTCTCAGCAAGGGCAAGGCTGGACTAGTTCTAATAGGTTTGGGTCCTCCACTTCTCCTGGGATAGAGAGGTTGGACTATGGACTTTTTCCTGCAATCTTTGGCTAGGAGGATCATGTGACCAAAGCATCATTTTTCTGCATACAGTAATGTACAGATGTTAACCCTTTACACTTTTTAAACTTTTTTAATACATTTGCAATAGCTCTCCAGTTCCTCATGCACATTTATGCATAATGCAAAACCTTTTTACTCTCAGCCAACTTTGGATTCTAGCAGGAACAGTCGCACTGGGACATTACACATGTATCAGAGATGGCAGGTAACAGAACAAAAATAGCAACTTCAAAAGACGCAAGTACTACACAAGGAAAAACCATTAAAGGGGTAATCCGCCCCTAGACATCTTATCCCCTATCCCAGTATTTACCAACCAGAGTGCCTCCAGCTGTTGCAAAACTACAAATCCCAGCATGCCCGGACAGCCTATGGCTGTCCGGGCATGCTGGGAGTTGTAGTTTTGCAACAGCTGGAGGCACCCTGGTTGGGAAACACTGCCCTATCTAAAGGATAGGGGACAAGATGTCTGATCGCGGGGGTCCCGCCGCTGGGGGTCTCTACTGTCTCTGCTGACAAAGTGCTCTCTGCTGACACCTTTGTCCATTTTAGGAACTGTCCAGAGTAGGAGCAATTCCCCATAGCAAACTTCTCCTGCTCTTGACAGTTCCTGACATGGACAGAGGTGTCAGCAGAGAGCACTGTGGTCAGACAGAAAAGAAAAGATCTTCCTGTGAATCATAACAGCAGTGATAAGTACTGGAAAGATTAAGATTTTTTAAATAGAAGTAATTTACAAATCTGTTTAACTTTCTGGCACCAGTTGATTTAAAAAAAAATATTTTCCAGTGGAGTAACCCTTTAATGGTTTTGATACCAGTAGTCTCTGGATGGTATCTCAGTATCACTCATCTTATGTTGACGGGTCCATCATTCTGCTTTGCACAGGACACACAATATACTCTACTTCTAGAGCAGACTTGCTATGATCCACGGTCTAAATAACTCGATAGTACAGTGGTCCATGAACCGGCTGTCCGGGCATGCTGGGAGTTGAAGTTTTGCAACAATTGGAGGGCCACAGTTTGAGCCCATTGATCACAAGAGCTCATTCCTTTGTTCTAAGCTCCTTGAAAGGCAAATTGAAAGGTAAATCAAGGCTTCCCTCTCATCTCATATCTTGTAAGGTAAAACAAGGCTTCCCTTTCATCTCATCCCTTTGTGCAGTGGTCTCAAACTGTGGCCCTCCAGATGTCACAAAAATGTTACTCCCAGCCAACAGCTTTCTGGGCATGCTGGGAGTTGAAGTTTTGCAACATCTGGAGAGCCACAGTTTGAGACCACTGTTCACAAAAGCTCATTCCTGAACCATCAGCCTTTGTTCTAAGCTCCTTGAAAATTAAATTGAAAGGTAAATCAAGGCTTCCCTCTCATCTCATGCCTTGAAAGGTAAATCAAGGCTTCCCTCTCATTTCATCTCTTTGTGCAGTGGTCTCAAACTGTAGCCCTCCAGATGTTGTCAAAATTAAACTCCCAGCCAACAGCTTTCCGGGCATGCTGGGAGTTGAAGTTTTGCAATATCTGCAGGGCCACAGTTTGAGATCACTGATCACAAGAGCTCATTCCTGAACCGTCGGCCTTTGTTCTAAGCTTCTTGAAAGGTAAATTGAAAGGTAAATCAAGGCTTCCCTCTCATCTCATATCTTGAAAGGTAAATGAAGGCTTCCCTTTCATCTCATCCCTTTGTGCAGTGCCCCTCCAGGTGTCGCAAAAATTAAACTCCCAACCAACGGCTTTCCGGACATGCTGGGAGTCGAAGTTTTGCAACATCTGAAGGGCCACAGTTTGAGAACACTGATCAAAAAAGCTCATTCCTGCACTGTCGGACTTTGTTTTAAGCTCCTTGAAAGGAAAATTGAAAGGTAAATCAAGGCTTCCCTCTCATCTCATACCATGAAAGATAAATCAAGGCTTCCCTCTCATCTCATCCCTTTGTGCAGTGGTCTCAAACTGTGGCTCTCCAGATGTTGCAAATATTAAACTCCCAGCTAACAGCTTTCCGGGAATGCTTTTCGGGAATGGTTTCACAACATCCGGAGGGCCACAGTTTGAGACCACTGCACAAAGGGATGAGATGAGAGGGAAGCCTTGATTTACCTTTCAATGACAGTGTGCATCCTCTGGAGAAGGCAGACAGGCATGCTGGGAGTTGAAGTTTTGCAACATCAGGAGGGCTGCAGTTTCAGACTGCTGCACAAAGGGATGATATGAGAGGGGAAGCCTTGATTTACCTTTCAAGAACAGTGTGGATTCTCTGGAGAAGGCAGACAGGCATGTTGGGAGTTGAAGTTTTGCAACATCAGGAGGGCTGCAGTTTCAGACTGCTGCACAAAGGGATGATATGAGAGGGGAAGCCTTGATTTACCTTTCAAGAACAGTGTGGATTCTCTGGAGAAGGCAGACAGGCATGTTGGGAGTTGAAGTTTTGCAACATCAGGAGGGCTGCAGTTTCAGACCATTGCTTTAGATTGACGTCACCACCTTCAAAAAGTTTAGCAAAAAAATTCATTATACCTTCCCAATCCACGAGGATTGTTACTATCATAATGGAACTCGAGTGCTTGTGATACGGCGAGGAGAGCGATTTGTTATTTCTCTTTGAAAACCCGAGCTCGATGAATAGAATAGAAAAAAAGCACAAATATAAAATGAGTTTTTAAGAGATTTCAGGGTCAAATACCAAGAAAACTCACAAAGCCGGGAAACGATTCGGCCTCCTTGAAATTCATTAATGCACCTAACAATCTCCTGTGACGGTGTCGCCGATTTGGAGCTTAGAACAAAGGCCGACGGTTCAGGAATGATTTTATTTTATTTTTTATGCGGCTCGTGAAATAATGCGGGGACTCTCGGTGTTGTTCTTGTCCCTTTCTGTCTGTTGTAATGTTAGACAAATCAGTATCTTTCCAAGGACAATACAGCGCACAGCCCGATCCCGCTCGCACGCGCTTATGTGATTTTCATTGTTTGCACCGAGTCTTCGGAAAGTTTAGAAAAGTCGACTTGTCTCCCACTCACAGGAAGAGCAACTGCGGCCAAAAACCACCAGACATGCGCCATTTGTAAAACTGCTGTCTTGTTATATGGACGAAGTCCTGTAGGGGCGCCATGATCTTTATGCGCAAGGATTTTTGCCACCCTAGGTAAAAGCTAATTTGCCTCCCATTGACTCCGCCCATTGGCCCGCCTTTTGACACGCCCCGCCTTACTACTGGAGTGACACAATGTAACAAACCTCCTCCTTATGTAATATATTTACTACTGGGGTGACACACTGTAACAAACCTCCTCCTCATGTAATCTCCTTACTACTGGGATGACACACTGTAACAAACCTCCTCCTCATGTAATCTCCTTACTACTGGGGTGACACACTGTAACAAACCCCCTCCTCATGTAATCTCTTTACTACTGGGGTGACACACTGTAACAAACCCCCTCCTCATGTAATCACCTTACTACTGGGATGACACACTGTAACAAACCTCCTCCTCATGTAATCTCCTTACTACTGGGGTGACACACTGTAACAAACCCCCTCCTCATGTAATCACCTTACTACTGGGATGACACACTGTAACAAACCTCCTCCTTATGTAATCTCCTTACTACTGGGGTGACACACTGTAACAAACCTCCTCCTCGTGTAATCTCCTTATTACTGGGGTAACACACTGTAAAAAACCTCCTCCTCATATAATCCCCTTACTACTGGGGTGACACACTGTAACAAACCTCCTCCTCATGTAATCTCATTACTACTGGGGTGACACACTGTAACAAACCTCCTCCTCATGCTGCTGGCTGAGTGAGTGGTTCGGATGGTGGTTGTCCCCCATCAGGTGTCTTCCTGTCTTTATGTGACAATTACCTTTGCTGATCATGTCTACTCACTCCCTGATAAAGCAGTTTTCTAGGATAATACATTAAAGGCCTGACAGGGGGTACCTAGAGTATTTGGCATATGAGGTGGATCCAATATTTGGCATCCCAACCGCACCTTAAAAAGTAAAAGCACTCCCCCAATCAACCACCAATCAACTAGTAATCCCCTATCTTGTGGATAGGGATCATTTTAACTTGTTTGAATACCTCTTTAAAGGGGTTCTCCACCATAAGGTGATTTTAGTACTTACCTGCCAGTAATGGACATGCTTAGGAAGGATCTGGGGTTAAATGGCTGTGTTGTGAGTCCACCATAACGCTGCTGCTTTCTTTGTGTGAAATGGCTTTTACCCTCCCTTTAACTACAAGTCCCAGGATCCCTTGTTTGTGTGATGTCACTTTTCTCCCTCCCACACATCAGCCACCACACCCATTGCTGCACAGCTGAGCTATACGTGCTGTTCATGAAACTAGAACTCCCTGCAGCCCTGCGGAGAATGATCTCCCACCCAGCAGTCGCTCCACCCACTGAAGCACAGACAGGCTGCCATTCAACACCTGACTAGTGATATAATGTCTCAGGCCACACTGCAACCTGGAAAAATCTGAGGCAACGCTCATTTTGTATGCTGCTAAAAATAAACATCAGAACAAAGATCATGTAAGAATTTCAAGACCATCACCAAACACAGGTACAGACACTATATTATGGAGTACACTTATCTTACAGCCCCTGTAGCATAGTCAAACAAAAAAAGAAATCCTAAAATGCCCCTTTAACAGCAATAATGTTGTCACCCGAATTCAGGAGAACCTCTTTTAATGACAGACTGACAACAACCACTATCATTACAACAGACCATAGAAGTGATTACAGTTCACTTTCCTTTTCCTCCTCCATCTGGCCCAGACCGTCATGAACATTTTTTCCAGCCATGATTCATTCCTACAGAACCTGCACGCCAAACATTTCCTCTTCTCTACACTTTTCCAGGACCTTTATTGCCCCAAACAGTAGTAATTCCCCATTCCCCACTTGGTGTCTATACAGTAGAGTGGATAGATTTGTGGGTTGGGAAAGAGTTGGTAGGTTAACAGCGCCCGCCCCCCCCCCCCCCCCTCCGTTAATTAGAGAGGTCACTCCAGTAGGTAGAAATGTCCCTTTAGTTAGTTTCCCCCATCTTTTAGGTGCAGATAGGGCCTCCTTTGTAGGTAGGTGCCTGTAGTTAGGTGCCCCCTACAGGTAGTTTCCTTTAGAGAAAGTTGTGCATGGAGGTGGGCACACTGTGTGCTTGTCAGACGTTATATACCAGAATTTTCTAGACAATTCCGTACTCCACTGAAAGAATGAACATGTTTTTGCTTTCGATAGCTCCAACCAGGGGAAACCCTTTTTTTTTTAAAGGGGTACTCCGCCACCAGACATCATAACTCCTATCCAAAGGATAGGGGAGAAGATGTCTGACCGCAGGGGTACTGCAGCTTGGATCCCCGCAATTTCTGTACAGCACTCGGCGTTCGTTTAGAAGGCTGGGTGCGGGTGGCGGGGGTCATGACATCACACCCATGCCCCTTGTGATGTCACACCACACACCCCTCAATGCAAGTCTGTGGGAGGGGGCATTGTGGCCGCCACGCCCCCTCCCATAGGCTTGTATTGATGGGGTGTTGTGTGACGTCACGAAGGGGTGTGGCCGTGACATCACAACCCCTGCCGCCCCCACACCAAGCGTTCGGAACAAAATGTTCCTAGAGCTGGGGCCGCGGAGTACTGCTTTAACCCCTTAACGACCACGGATGTAAATGTACGTCCTGGTTTGGTGGGACTTCCAGCACCAAGACATACATTTACGTCCTGTGTATGATCGCGAGCATCGGAACGGTGCTCGCGTCATACACGGCAGGTTCCGGCTGCTAGTAGCAGCTGGGGACCCCACCGTAATGGCCGACATCCGCGATCGGCCGGATGTCTGCCATTAACCCCTCAGATGTCGTGATCAATACAGATCATGGCATCTGCACGGCATGGCGATCCGATCATTCAGCATGGCGGCCGGAGGTCCCCTCACCTTGCTCCGACCGTCTCCCTGGGTCTTCTGCTCTGGTCTGCGATCAAGCAGACCGGAGCAGAAGATCACCTATAACACTGATCAGTGTTGTGTCCTGTATATAGTACTGAACAGTATTAGCAATCAAAGGATTGGTATAGATAGTTCCCTATGGGGACATAAAAAGTGTAAAATAAAAGTTAAAAATGTAAAAATAAAAAGTAAAAAAAAAAGTGAAAAATCCCCTCCCCCAATAAAAATGAAAATGGTCAGTTTTTCCCATTTTACCCCCAAAAAGCATAATTTTTTTAATAAACATATTTGGTATCGCCGCGTGCGTAAATGTCCATACTATCAAAATATAATGTTAACTATCCCATAAGGTGAATGGCATAAATGTAAAAAATAAAAAAGTCCAAAAATGCAGCTTTTTTTGTCACATTTTATAAAAAAAGAAAATTAGTTAAAAAATGATCTAAAAGTTTTATATATGCAAATGTGGTATCGATAAAAATTACAGATGATGGCGCATACCGCCCTATATATGGAAAAATGAAAAAGTTATAGGTGGTCAAAATAGGGTGATTTTGTACAAAAAGTTTTAGATTTTTTTTAAGCGGTACAAAAATATGAAAGTATCTAGCCATGGGTATCATTATAATCATATTGACCCACAGAATAAAGAACACATGTCATTTTTACCGTAAAGTGTATAGTGTGAAAACAAAACCCTCCAAAATGCGCAAAATTTGGGTTTTCATTTAAATTTCCTCCCTAAAAATGTTTCTTTTTCTGTTCTCCGTACATTTTATGGTTAAATGATAGGTTTCATTGCAAAGTACAATTGGTCACACAAAAAACAAGCCCTTATATGGGTCTGTAGAGGGAAATATAAAGGAATTATGGATTTTAAAAGGCGAGGAGGAAAAAACAAAAATGCAAAAATAAAATTGGCCTGGTCCTTAAAGGGGTTATCCAGGCAAAAACTTTTTTTTATATATCAACTGGCTCCGGAAAGTTAAACAGATTTGTAAATTACTTCTATTAAAAAATCTTAATCCTTCCAACAGTTATTAGCTTCTGAAGTTGAGTTGCTGTTTTCTGTCTAACTGCTCTCTGTTGACTCACGTCCCGGGAGCTGTGCAGTTCCTATGGGGATATTCTCCCATCATGCACAGCTCCCGGGACGTGACATCATCATTGAGCAGTTAGACAGAAAACTTCAGAAGCTAATAACTATTGGAAGGATTAAGATTTTTTTAATAGAAGTAATTTACAAATCTGTTTAACTTTAAAAAAAAAAAAAAAGTTTTTGCCTGGAATACCCCTTTAAGGTGAAAATGGGCTTGGTCCTTAAGGGGTTAATGGGACTTCAAATTTCAGTGCTTATTCCCCCGGCAAATTCCACTCAAAATAAGTGCCAATTAAAGGGGTACTCCGGTGGAAAACTTCTTTATTTTTTATTTTTTTTTAAATCAACTGGTGCCAGAAAGTTAAACAGATTTGTAAATTGCTTCTATTAAAAAAAAATCTTAATCCTTCCAGTACTTATTAGCTGCTGAATACTACAGAGAAAATTATTTTCTGTTTGGAACACAGAGCTCTCTGCTGACATCACGACCACAGTGCTCTCTGCTGACATCGCTGTCCATTTTAAGAACTGAGACAAATGGACTTCAAAGGTGCGGTGGGTCTTTTGCGGCGCTGACTCGGAACAGGCACATCAGGTGAGTATAAAAGTTTTGTTTTTTTTAAATGCAACGCGTTTCACCGCATATGCGCGGCTTCATCAGGCATGGTAATCACAGGAAGGGGGGGGAGGGGAACTTATATACAGAGAAAAAGTTAACTCTTTAGCAACTTTTGTATCAGGAATACAAGATTTTAAAGTTACAGAAAATACAAGTTACACATCATAACAACTTTCAGCATAGCATGCGAACTCACTGTGGGAGGTAAGCAAATCTGTGCCTAATATTTGTTTTATTTTGTATTGTGTTTTTTTGGTGTGTGAACACGCTCTGATTTCCAGGGGTGTGTCTATTTTATACCGGACTCCTTAAAGAGAACGGCTATATATTGTCACAATAGATGTCAGGATCGGATATGAACGATCCTCAATGTATCTCAAATAAAAGTCATTTTAAATCTTTAGTTTATAATTATAAATAGTTTATAATGATATTCAGTTGTCCTTATGTATTATTATTACTTCATGTTTTAGTTTATATTTTGGTTTATATGATAAATGATTGATACTTTGTTTTTTTATTTTACACACAAATGAATTCATCTGAGCATTATTGTAATGATAACAACTAGTGATAATATTTCTAAACCTTTTATACACAATAAAATTGTACATTGCCAAGGGGGGGGGGGGGGGGGAAGGAAAAAGAGGAGGGTCATAAAACATGAATAAAATAAAATTAAAAGGAAAAAAAGGGGGAGGGGGGGGGAGAAAAAATTCAAAAATAAATAATTAAACTTACCGTATTTTTCGCCGTATAAGACGCACTTTTTCTTCCCCAAAACTGGGGGGGAAAAAGTCGGTGCGTCTTATACGGCGAATACACCCCTATCGCGGCGGTCCCTGCGGCCATCAACGGCCGGGACCTGCGGCTAATACAGGACATCACCCATCGCGGTGATGCCCTGTATTAGCCCTTCAGACGCGGCGATCAAAGCTGACAGCCGCGTCTCAAGGGAAAGTGACACTAACCCGGCTGTTCAGTCGGGCTGTTCGGGACCGCCGCGATTTCACCGATTTCACCGAACAGCCCGACTGAATAGCCGGGTTAGTGCTTACAGGACACCGGGAGGAACCTTACCTGCCTCCTCGGTGTCTTCTCCGTTCAGGGATCCCCTGTATGGCCGGCGCTCTCCTTCCTCGTCATCACGTTGTCGCACACGTGCGTCGCCGTGCGTAATGATGTGATGGCGGCGACGGAGAGCGAGGATACCCGGCCGGCAGCAGAGACGTTCCGGAGCGACGGGGACCCGGTGACAGCGATGGAGCGACATCCAGGGCAGCGGTGACGGGTCCGGAGCGGCGGGGAAACGTGAGTATTACCTCCTATGCAGTGGACTTCAATCTGCGGACCTCCAGATGTTGCAAAACTACAACTCCCAGCATGCCCGGACAGCCACCCTCTCTCACAGACTGATTCTTATATCCCTCTCTCACAGACTGCTTCTTATACCCCCTCTCTCACAGACTGCTTCTTATACCCCTCTCTCACAGACTGATTCTTATACCCCCTCTCACAGACTGCTTCTTATACCCCCTCTTACAGACTGCTTCTTATACCCCCTCTTACAGACTGCTTCTTATACCCCTCTCTCACAAACTGATTCTTATACCCCTCTCTCACAAACTGCTTCTTATACCCCTCTCTCACAGACTGCTTCTTATACCCCTCTCTCACAGACTGCTTCTTATACCCCTCTCTCACAGACTGCTTCTTATACCCCCCTCTCACAGACTGCTTCTTATACCCTCTCACAGACTGCTTCTTATACCCCTCTCTCACAGACTGTAAGGGGTACACTGTAAAAATTCAGCACTAATAGTTTCTTCACATAATTTGCCCAGCGTGCAAGGGCCCTAACAAACTATGGGAAAAATAGCATCTAGTTTTCAACAGCGCCACCACAGAAACCAATGGTCTTTCTATATAATGCACCAACATGACAAGTAGGTTCTTAGTAATTACTCATGGGCCAATAGATGAAAGTAACGGATGAAAGATTTCAATTAACGTTGTAATAAATTAGCGAAAAATTCCGAAAATTCTGTTTTCACAATTTTCATTCTAGCACATTGTAGAATTATAGGAACAGAATGAATATATTTTTATTACTTGTCAACCTAACAAAATGTCAAGGGGTCTAAATGTACTGTATACGTCCTGAAGAACCCATCCTGCGCCAAACATGTTTTCAGGGTAATTTAGAATAAGTTACGAGACCATCGCCAGACAAGGGTTCCTTGGAATCACAAGAGTAAAATGTTTGTTGTGTAACACATGTGGGCAGGGCTGGTGCAAGGATTTTTGCCACCCTAGGCAAACGCTAAATTTGCCACCCCTTGACCCCGTCCTTTCCCCACCTTACTACTGGGGTGACACACTGTAACAAACCTCCTCCACATGGGGCGGATGTATGGAGGTGCGCAATGTCAGGATGCTGGATGGACCTGACCTGCCTGTCTGGCCTTGGAGGTTGCACTGCGCTCCTCCAGCAAGCTAAAGAATGCAGATTATTGGGGGGGGGGGGGGGGTTATCGGGGGGTAGTGTGACGGTGGTGCTGCCTGACCGGGTGCTTCCGAAGAGCGGCGGGTGCTTTGGATGCTGGCTGGCTACTAACTTGCTTGCAGCAGGCAGAGTGGAGCCCCTCATCAAGAGGGCGCTCTAGGCGGCTGCCTATTTTGCCTATAGGCAGAACCGGCCCTTCTTGTGGGACAACATCAATAAGGTCCAATAGAATATACGTGAATCCTACCATAAGAAATAGACCCAGTTATAACTGTTGGCCTCAAAATTGCCTACAAATAGAGTTGTCTTCTTCTGGACCTTAGGTTCCATTCCCATTAACTCCTTTATATCTTCTCAGTGTACATTTGGATACAGTCAAAAAGGTATTCCAAATTATACCCCCAGGTTTTAAAGGGGTACTCCGGTGAAAAACAATTTCTTTTAAATCATCTGGTGCCAGAGCGTTTGTCACAGGTAGCGCTGCGGTCAGATTTGCTGACCGCAAGTGCACCCCTATTTCTGCTGCCAGCGTCCCTGTGGTTCACATCCTGAGATGTGAACGCATGCGACCGCTGGGTCATCCCTTACCTCTTTCCTGCTCAGTCCCCTCCGCTCTCCATGTCTTCCGGCACACGCGTCCCCGCCACCTAGGGTGCGCGCCGTCTCTTTAAAATTTTAAGGGCCAGCACACTATTGATTGGTGCTAGTCTGTTTCGACCCACACATCCTTAGAACTTTGATAGATTTTTGTGCAGTTATTGCCTAAGAGAAAGTGTTTACTTGTGACTTGCATTGCCGTGTATTTGACCCCTTGCTACGTGACCTGACCTTGTTCCTGTGCCGCCTGCCTTCTGACCTCTTGCTACGTGACCTGACCTTACTTCAGTGCGACCAGCCCAGACCTCCTGCCTGTCCTGACTTTGTGTGTGCCTCATCCTTCCAGTGCTTTGTTATACCTCAGCTGCCTGTGGTGACGAGTCGTATCAGGGGTAGCGACCTGGGTGCCGCCTGCCACAGCAAGTCCATCCTGCTTTGCGGCAGGCTCTGGTGAAAACCAGCGGTACCTTAGACTCCGCTCCCTGGTACAGCCCACGCCATCATCCCCACAGGTTCAGTGGTTCCACTTGACAACAGCCATAACAACGTTAAACAGATTTGTAAGTTACTTCTATTTTAAAATCTTAACCCTTTCAGTACTTATCAGCTGCTGTATGCTCCACAGGAAGTTATTTTCTGTTTGACCACAGTGCTCTCTACTGACACCTCTGTCCAGAGCAGGAGTAAATCCCCATAACAAACCTATCCCGCTCCAGACAGTCCCTGATATGGACAGAGGTGTCAGCAGCAGGGCCAGATCATCATTGGCGCTCATGGAGTGCCTGCTCCAGGCCCCGTGCCCGCAGGGGGTCCCCGTCACACTCGGAACATCCCTGTGTCCCGAAAAATATTTTCAAAACACAAGGATGTCCCGACGGTTACCTCTCTGTGGCAGTCCCAGCGTTAACTTTAAAAATGCAGGCGCCGCTGGGAGGCAGCGCATGCAGGGATGTCACTGACGTCCCGTGTGTGCGCCCATAGAAGAAAAGTGGAGCATGGAGGAGGATGCGCGTGCATGGTATGTTATCAGCAGTACGTCATCTTCAGTGTTCCGACCTCCACTCCTCCGGTCCTGGGACCTACTGCTATGGCCCATAGGCCATAGCAGTAGTTCATGACTCCGGTCCCCGGACTGGTGGAGGGTGGCCGGAACACTGAAGTGGGGCAGTAAACAGGCATACAGCCTCCAGCCATACACTGTATATGGCTGGGGGCTGTATGTCTGTGGGGGAACTCTACTGCACCTAATGTGGGGAACTATACTGCACCTAATGTGGGGAACTATACTGCACCTAATGTGGGGGAACTATACTGCACCTAATATGGGGGAACTATACTGCACATACTGTGGGGGACTATACTTCATCTAATGTGGGGGACTATACTGCACCTAATGTGGGGGAACTATACAGCACCTAATGTGGGAACTATACTGCACCTAATGTGGGGGAACTATACAGCATCTAATGTGGGGGACTATACTGCACCTAATATGGGGGACTATACTGCACTTAATGTGGGAACTATACTGCACCTAATGTGGGAACTATACTGCACCTAATGTGGGGGACTATACTGTACCTAATGTGAGTACTGCTCCTAATGTGGGGGAACTATACTGCACCTAATGTGGGGAACTATACTGCACCTAATGTGGGGGAACTATATTGCACCTAATGTGGGGAACTATACTGCACATAATGTGGGGGAGCTATACTGTACCTAATGTGGGGAACTATACTGCACCTAATATGGAGAGCTATATGCACCTAATGTGGGGACTATATTGTACCTAATGTAAGTACTGCTTCTAATGTGGGGGACTATACTGCACCTAATGTGGGGGAACTATACAGCACCTAATGTGGGAACTATACTGCACCTAATGTGGGGGAACTATACAGCATCTAATGTGGGGGACTATACTGCACCTAATATGGGGGACTATACTGCACTTAATGTGGGAACTATACTGCACCTAATGTGGGAACTATACTGCACCTAATGTGGGGGACTATACTGTACCTAATGTGAGTACTGCTCCTAATGTGGGGGAACTATACTGCACCTAATGTGGGGAACTATACTTCACCGAATGTGGGGGAACTATACTGCACCTAATGTGGGGGAACTATACTGCACATAATGTGGGGAACTATACTGCCAACCTAATGTGGGGGAACTGTACTGTCATCCTAATGTGCAGGGACTTATACTGCCAACCTAATGTGGGGGAACTACAACCTAATGTGGGGGAACTATACTGCACCTAATGTGGGGGAACTGTCAGGGGGGGGGCATCATAATGAAGTGCTTCATCTTCCAGGCAGCCTTAATCTGGCCCTGGTCAGCAGAGAGCACTGTGATCAGACTGGTAAGAACTACAGAACTTCCCCTGGAGCATACAGCAGCTGATAAGTACTGGAAGGATTAAGATTTTTAAATAGAAGTAATTTACAAATCTGTTTAACTTTCTGGCACCAGTTGATTTAAAAAAAAATTTTTCACCTTAGCACCCCTTTAATAGACCAAATGTTGTCTTCTAATGACTAGATACACCTCGATAAATGCTGAAATGCTTTTTTTTTGTGAGTATCTCAATGTATTCTGGTGGTGAAGACCTGAAAAATGATGTGAATGAGATCTTATTGTTTGATAGTTTGGGCCACCGGAAGATAATCTTGAGGTTTTTTTTTTGGTCACTCTGACACTGTATATAAGATAATTTTAACACGGCTCCATTCTGTTATCTGCCGAGCTGCTTCTGTTGGTCCCACTTTACAATAACAGCACTTACTGCTTTAGAAAGAGAAGAAAATTTAAGGATGTATTTGCCGGAAAGGCCACATTGAGTGCTGTGACCCATTGGACGCCTAATGTTAGTCTATGGAGCTCGTATGGACTCTTGTTGGACTCTAAACACCTATTGGCGATGGGGACCATGAAAATGGTCAAACCCATTAAGAAAGTCTGTCCAAGTCCATGTATGTAATGTATGTTTGCCGCAGAAATAAAGTGTTTATTTTTTATTTTGACTTGTTTGGGAAATGATTACTTCCAAATAACAGGTTTGATAATCCGCCAGCAGTCATTCTACGGGAAATAACTACATCCCCTATTGTGTTTATTGGTTATTGTGATGGTTAAAAAGCTATTCCCGCTGTACTGTGGAGCCTCGGAGTCAGCTGGAAAATATAACAAATTATTTCACCTGAAAGCTTTTCACTTGTCAACCTGTCCTCATTCTCTGCTGACATCATCCATAATAGTGAGAATAAAGGGAACTTACGGGACTAGAAAAACGTGCCTGTTCTGCTTCTTCTAAACTGTGAATATTTCTGTATTACAAGCTTAGGGATCACTTATAACAACCGCGCCAAACCTACTCGACGTATACATGAAGAAATACAATAAGGGTACGTTTACTCAGCGCGGATTGTGCTGCGGATCCGCCACTGAAGGACCGCTTTACAGGTGCCTGCTCGTAGCGGCAATCCGCCGCTACGAGCAGACACACTGCGATGTGCGAGTTGCCAGTATACTCGCACATCGCGGCTGCTCTCGGCCTAGCTCAGGGAGCAGGGGGAGCGGCCGCGATGTGAGCGCGTACACTGCGCAAGCGCGGCAACTCCCACATCGCAGCAGTGTCTGCTCGTAGCGGCAGATTGCAGCTCCTAGCAGGCACATCTAAAAGCACCGTGTAGGGAACTTAGTAGAGCCAATAAAAGGACCATGAGATCCTTTATGTTCCTCCTAAAGGGGTATTCCCCTGCTAGACCACTTATCTCCAATTTTTCTTTTCTTTAAGAGCCGAGGAAGTGCTCTCGAATCACCCAAAGTGCAAGAAAAAGTGCAAACGTCTATCGCAAACCCTTCTCCGATAGGAGAGAGGCCCCCCAACTAACCCTTTGCCTCCGGACCAAAAGGTACCTGTGAGGTTCCAGGTTCGATGTCCCTTTTTGCCGAAGCTACTAAGGGACCACAAATGCTCCCGGCATCCCCCTTGGCGTTAGCCAAGGTATCTGCACGCAGAGCCGATAGCGGTCGGTACCCTGCCAGAGCAGGAGTACCCGGGGTGTTTGCAGGGAGGTGCGGAACCTTATGGCCACACACACCTCCTCTAGACCGCCAGGAGGGACACCCAGAAGGTCTACCGCATCCTGACAAATCCAGTGGACACACAACACGCAAAAAGTGACACAGTGAGACAAAAAGAAATAAATAAGTGAATGTGTGCAGATATACTGCCCGGACATCCGGCCGGATCTATAAAAATGTATCTGATCCTAAACAGAAGGCCGGGAATCAAGAGGTGAGTGCCACAAGGTGAAGAGATTATGGTGCCCGTGCTTCCACTCAGTGAGCCAGTATTCCCAGTGAGTTTCGGCACCTCAGGGTCACCACTCCCCGAGGCACTAAAGTACCTCGGCTCCAGACCCTCTCAGCCTCATGGCGAGACCTGGAGGTAACAGGTCACATCGGGGCAGCCGTCAAGCTGATTCCTCAGAACCAGCCCCAGAATGCGCTGGTACACCTGCTCCCTACCATACCACACCCTTCCCCACCAGCACTACACTGGCATCGCCTGCCACCAGCATGAAACTGATAAGAACAGATACTACACTTGATCTTAGCCAAAAGGCCGAGAAGCGATAACCTCTTATCTCCAATGCCCTACCTCGCACTTGGGGCCCCCTGCGATCTCCTGCAGCACCCGGAGTTCTAAAAAAATGGTGGGTCCCTGCGGCAGTGGTCATGACTAGTGATGAGTAGTGATGAGCGGCAGGGGCCATATTCGAATTCGCAATATTTTGCAAATATCTGGACAAATATACGTCCTATGTTCGCGAAATTCGCATATTGGCTATGTTCCTTCTTTTCTTTTTTTCATGCAAAATTTTTTAATGAAATTCGCATAGTGCTCACGTGCAAATATATCTCACCTAAAAGAAGGAAGGGATCAGTGTCCAGTCTGGAAGTGGCGACATTCGCATACAAATTTGCATAAAAAAAAAACACTAACATTCGTCATTACGAATATATATCACTATATTCAAAATATTCGCAAAATCACGAATTGCCGATATTCGCGAAAAAAATTAGCATTTTGAATCTTAGTGATGCACTAGTGATGAGCGGCAGGGGCCATATTCGAATTCACGAATATTATGACAATTATTCATCTTATGTTCGCATAGTTGCTATGTTCCTTAACTTTTTTTTTCATGCGGGAATTCACATGGAAAATTTGCATAAAAATTTGCATGTGAAAAAAACTAAAAAAATATATAGCATTATATTCTAAATATTTGCGAAATAGCAAAGTGCCGATATTCCCGATAAAAATTTGTATTACGAATATTCGTGCTCAACACTAGTCATGACATCACAACACGCCCCCTACATTCATGTCTATTGGAGGGGGCGTGTTGTACAACGCCCCCCGTGTCGTACAACGCCCCCTCCCATAGACATGAATGGAGGGGACGTGGCGTGACGAGGGGGCCTGGCTGTGATGTCACCATCACGGCTTCCAGTTCCGAGTGTTCTGAACAAAATGTTCAGAATGCTGGAGCACCGGAGTGCCCCTTTAAGATCTGTTCAAAATGATCCTATCATATCTATCTTGGTTCCTTGAAGAAGAAAAACCATGTCTGATGACATTTTGGCGTTTTTGAGCTACACCTGTAAGGTAGGCCTGACAGGTACTTGTTTCCTTCACCAAAACCCATAAATGTCATCAGGCAATTTTTTGTCCTCTAAAGCAGGCAAGTGATGTAGGGGTTCCCCAACCCGGCTCTCAAGGCCCACCTACAGTCCAGGGTTTGAATTTTTTCTTGTTCTATTTCAATGGAGTAACTTTAATGTTGTTGGGGCTTGAGAACTGGGTCGATCATAGATGATATGTGCCCTTCTAATCATCTCTCTCCCCACAATGTCCAAGATAGAATATCTGTACTTAACCCATTTATTCATCTAAAACAGTGGGGGGCTGACTAGTGTGTAATATCTGACAAATTTGTGATGTTCCTCTTATGGCCACGATTCTCTAGTGGTCACTGTTTGGTGATAATAAAAATAATATTAATAAATGGATATCTCTAATCTCTAGTGAGGGTTATCCAATCATTGGTGGTTAGTAAGGATATCCCAAGTCACTGGTTGGTTATTATAAATTTCCCTGGTGTCTAGTGGGTTGTCTGACCACTATGTAATTTGTACCCACTTTATGGTGTTCTTGTTCACAATGTCCAGTCATTTATAACCCAGATTCTCTAGTGGTCACTGCCTGGTGACGTTTTGCTGGTAGTTAGGCTTTGTCTACCACCTGGTGGGCTAGTGGACAATAAGTTATAGAAAATAATAATTATATATATATATATATATATATATATATATATAAGCAAAAAGAAAAATAGCTAGCACAACAACCTAATACACGGGTGCACACTGCTGTGGCAGATACAGAGTATACAAAAAAGAAGATTGCAGCAGCACACATTGGTTAAAAAATTGAGGCTCTTAGCGCACTTTTTTGATCAAAAACGTGTCCCTCATCCACCACGGGGAGGTGGCCTCATCCCAAGTCGCCAGTTTACCTCTTGTCTATGAGGTTGAAAATGCACAATACGTAGCACTGGTCTGATCACCATGTATTCCATGCCCACACTTTGGTGTCCCACTTTTGCATTGCCCAGACCTTTATAACCAGATTCACTGCCTGGGGCCTGGTTGCTGGTACAAGTTAGGGTACGTTCAGACGAGGTATAAGTTAGGGTACGTTCAGACGGGGGGTAAGATGTCTTTGGCTATAAGTAAATTTTTCATCATGGTCCACATTTTCCATGCCTATGAGACATTGTTGGTGCATAAAAGAGGTTATTATAAGCCAAAATTGGCCTGAAAAAACAAATCATTAAAACACTTGAACACATTTTTTTTTGGCTCGTGTAAGAAATGAATCAAATTTAATAAGGATCATCAATGGATTCAGATTCATAAATCCATGGGTACACTTAGACTTAGAGTGCTATTAGTAATATTGACCATTGACCATTTCTACAAGTAGTATCGGGCCATGTAAATTCCCTGGTAGTCTAAGATAATGAAGTGGTCAATGGTAAGAGCATGTTCCTTCCGTGTATCTGTCACTGGAGACCCCCTGAAACAGAGGGAGGGAACCCCCCTCTCAAAATCATTTGGTCTGGCCCTGCCATGACTATTATTTTAAGAGCAAGGGAAGCCAAAGTGCCACAAGGTACAGGGGAAGCCATCGTCATCCTGATCTCTGATGCATTATAGGGGTACTCCGCCCCTTGTGGATAAGAGGTCTATTCGCAGTGGTCCCGCTGCTGAGGACCCCCGCGATCCCCCCTGCTGCACCTAGGATTCATTTTGAGCGTAGGGTGCAGTGCCAGAGGCTCGTGATGTCATGTAATGCCCCGCCCCCTCAATGCAAGTCTATGGGAGGGGGCATGATGTTCACCACACCCCCTTCCATAGACTTGCATTGAGGGGGCATGGCTGTGATGTCAGGAGCGGGGCGTGACCGTGACATCATGAGCCTCTGCCCTGCATCACCAGTCATCCGGTATGGAGAGAAGTTTGCTTCATCCCCCGGATGTCTGGGGTGCCGCAGCAGAGATCGTGGGGTCGCCAGTGGGGGTCGCCTTTGGATAGGGGATAAGATGTCTAGGGGTGGAGAACCCCTTTCAGATATTGTACTGCACTTTTGTATTTGACTTAAATTTTCCTAAAATGTTGTACAAACCTAATTTTACCATATATAATGTGTGGTAACGTGACATTATATATATGGTAAAATCTTCTTCCTCACCATCTGCGGGAGACGTTCCTTTTGGCAGGGATGGTGAAGATATGATGTTTGTAAGTCTCCCCCCGCCTTCCCTTAAGTAGTCCCCTGGACGGAGAGCTATACTCACCTAGTCTCGCCTTCTCTAGTTGTAATCACGCCCCCTTAGCGAGATTGACAGCCCTCGTCACCATTATGCACTCTAAGCCGACGGAGCAGAGCATTGACGCGGGCCGTGGCGGGGCTGTCAATCACTCTGAGGAGGCGTGATTATAACTGAAGCAATGAGGCTAGGTGAGAACAGCGCCCCACCCAGGGGACAACTTATGGGACCGGTGGGGACACTTTAAAAAATTATATCCTCACTATCCCTGGGGCATTAACGTCTCCTGGGGATGGTGAGGAAGAAGATTTTACCATATATAACACGTTGCCACACGTTATATATGGTAAAATCTGATGACCGGTTCCCTTTAATTACTGGAACCAATCGCGTTGTAAAAATAAACAAATATTTAGAATAATCATCATCATAAAATAATAATAACCCCTGGTGCATAGGATATCCCAACACAATAATACATCGACGTGTTGGGTTAACACGTTTAAGATGACCAAGGCTACATCTCTAAGCCGGGAACATCAGACGGTCCGAAGGTGCTGTGTATGGTGTGAGACAGTATTATTATGTCATTTTTATTTAATGAAATTTTTTTTTAAAATAATTCCTTGAATATTTCTCCCTCCAGTTACCATATTAATTGGTTCCAGAATTGAAAGTTGAAGCCATTGTATCTCGAGATCCAACTGGTAATTGTTTCCAAAGTCTCCGAAATGTCATCTCCAAATATAAAAAAAAAATGTAAGAAAAATTACAAGATCACTAACACAAATAAAGCCATTCCTTACAGATAAAAGTCCAGGGCTCAGGTCCTGAGGGAACACATGGGAACGGTGTTCCTGCACTTTTTCAGGAACACAGTTCCCATTCGCAGGAGTCCTGCAGGATAAGCTCTTGAGTGATCCTTTATTCCCCAGGACTTAAAGGGGTACTCCGCCCCTAAACATCTTATCCCCAATCCAAAGGATAGGGGATAAGATATCTGGTGACAGGGGGTCCGGTCACTGGGATCCCATTAATGTCCCAGCCGGCACCTCGGCGTTCTGAACATTTATGTTCAGAAAGCTGGGTTCAGGCGGCTATGGTTGTGACATCACACCCCGCCCCCTCCAGTCATGTCTATGGGAGGAGGCTTGACGGTTGTGGTTGCTCGTCACACCCCCTCCCATAGACATAAATGGAGGGATCATGGTGTGACGTCATGACTACAGCCCAAAGATCATGGGAAGACCTGCTACTGGGATAGGAGAAAAGATTTCCAGGGGCGGGGTAACCCTTTAACCCCTGAAAATACCCCCTCTGGTCAGATCTTTCAGGCATTCACGCAGACTGCACGGTCGGAGCTGTTGGCAGACAGATAGTGTGTGATGTCAATCCCTTGGCTGTGACATGGTGCTGAAAGACATAATAGTTTTGTTTGGCCTGCAAATAATGATTAAAATCCAAATGGCTCTTGGCAGGATAAGGTTCCCCAGTCACCCCTGCTCTAGGTAATGAGATTCTAAGGCAATTTCGCACTTTGCCAGCACCAAAATTAGTTAGCTATGTTAAAGGGGTTATCCACTGTAAGGTGACTTTAGCACTTACCTGCCAGACAGTAATAGACATGCTTAGGAAGGATCCGTGCTTGGGGCTAAATGGTTGTGTTGTCAGTCCACCATAACGATGTGGTTATCTTTTTGTGAAATGGCTATTTCCTGTTGGGGTTCCCTCCCTCCAACTGCAAGTCCCAGTATCCCTTGCTTGTAAGTGTGAGGTCACTTTTCTCCCTCCCACACATCAGTCACCACACCAATTGCAGCACAGTTGAGCTCCCTTCCATGCTGTACCGTGGTGAAACTACAATACCCTGCAGCCCTGTGGAGAATGATCTCCAACCCAGCAGTCACTCCACCCATTGAAGCACAGACAGGCTCCCTTTCAACACCTGACTAGTGATGTAATGTTTTGGGCTGCATTGCAACCTGGGAAAAGCCCAAGACAACTATCATTTTGTATGCTGCTAAAAATGAACAATAGAGCAAAGATCACATAAGAATTGCGAGACCACCACACACAGGTACAGACACTATATTATGAAGTACACTTTACAGCCCCTGTACTATAGTCAATTAAAAAGGATGGGAGATAAGATGTCTGATCCCTGGGGTCCTGCTGCTAGGGGCCCCCCATGATCTCCCGCAGCCCCCGGCATTCTAAACAAATGCCGAGTTGTGATGTTACGGCCACAAACCTAGTGACATCACACCACGCCCCCTCCATTCATGTCTATGGGAGGGGGCATGTCAGCCGACATGCCCCCTCCCATAGACATGAATGGAGGGGCGTGGTGTGATATCACGAGGAGTGTGTGACCAGGACAAGACGATCACAGCCTCTGGCTGTGCAGGAGCACCTTTAAAGGGGTACTCTGGTGGAACACTTTTTTTTTTTATGAACTGGTGCCAGAAAGTTAAACAGATTTGTAAATTACTTCTATTAAAAAAAAAAAATCTTTATCCGTCCAGTACCTATTAACAAATGTATGCCACAGAGGAAATTATTTTCTTTTTGTATTTCTCTTTTGTCTTATCCACAGTGCTCTCTGCTGACACCTCTGTTTGTGTCAGGAACTGTCCAGAGAAGCATAGGTTTGCTACGTGGATTTTCTCCTGTTCTGGACAGTTCCTGATACGGGCATCAGGTGTCAGCAGAGAGCACTGTGGACAAGACAAAAAAGAAACTCAAAAAGAAAAGAATTTCCTCTGTAGCATACAGCTGCTAAAAAGTACTGAAAGGGTAAATATTTTTTAATAGAAGTAATTTACAAATCTGTTTAACTTTCTGACACCAGTTGATAAAAAAATAAAAAATAAGTTTTCCACCGGAGTACCGCTTTAACTCCCTAAGATGACCCTACCAAATATGACATATATGGTTCCAAATATACTTCAAAAGACTTAAACTGATTTATAATATTACTTCATCTGTCGCAGAGATTAAATAATATTATTTGTCGCCATTTTAACATCAAAGAACAGGTTGTCGCTTGTCTCTCATTATTATATTCTTTGGTCTTTTAGGCAATTGGAAAAATGGCATTTAAACTATGAAATAACATAGTTACGTAATTGTATAAAAAACTAAAAACAGCAACATATATTTTCAGGGTGATTTTCTATGATTATATTTGTTAAATTTGCCCTTTTAAAAAGAACATCTTTCTTAAATCTCTAAGAAAATAAAATAAAAGGCACATAAGTTCTTGAGTTGCCTTAGTTTCTCTTTATCCGATACTTTGATTAAATCATTTCCAAGGTGCCAAAGGTTTTTACTCAACTTTTCCATGACTAAGAACGTCAGTTATGAAACATGTGAGTCACTTATTCGGATATCCTTGGTTTTTATTGTGTTGTTTGCTTCTTAAATCGTACCTGTCAGAATCCACAGTAGCTAATCCTGACCATGTACATCTCATGTTTAGGCCTCTATCACCTATATTTATTATAAAAATCCCTCTTTTCATTAGCTCACAGTGTTAGAAATCCTCTCAAGGGAAGGGGGCGTGTCACTACCTTGTGGCGGTGGGAGATGATTGGTGTGTGGTGGGAGGGGGCTTGTCCCTACCTTGTGGTGGTGGAAGGCAATTAGTGTGGGCTGGAAGGTGTGTTCCTCCCTTGTGGAGGTGGGAGGTGATTGGTGTGTGGTGGGAGGGTGCGATTCCCTTCCTTGTAGTAGTGGGAGGTGATTGGTGTGTGGTGGGAGGGGGCGTGTCCCTCCATTGTGGTGGTGGGAGGTGATTGGTGTGTGTGGTGGAAGGGGGCAATTCCCTACTTTGTGGTGGTGGGAGGTGATTGGTGTGGGCTGGAAGGTGTGTTCCTCCCTTGTGGTGGTGGGAGGTGATTGGTGTGTGGTGGGAGGGGGCGATTCCCTTCCTTGTAGTGGTGGGAGGTGATTGGTGTGTGGTGGGAGGGGGCGTGCCCCTCCATTGTGGTGGTGGGAGGTGATTGGTGTGTGGTGGAAGGGGGGGTGTCCCTACCTTGTTGTGGCAGCAGGTGATTGGTGTGTGGTGGAAGGGGGTGTGTCCCTACCTTGTGGTGGTAGCAGGTGATTGGTGTCTGGTAGAAGGGGGCGTGTCCCCACCTTGTGGTGGTGTCAGGTGATTGGTGTGTCTGCTCATTCAACCTTGTCCATGACTCATGGACAAGCCTGATGCTGATGCAGGACTGGTTAGTGTCCCATAGTAGTGGGATTTTCAGGAGCCATTTTCTTCATCAAATATAAAAAAAAAATAATAATTAAACAATCATATTACAAAAGATCTTTAATTTTCATCAGTAACAACATTTTAAAAGTTTTTGGATCACCGGCAGAGCACACCGGTGAAATGTATTTTTCTTCGTTTTTGCCTAGGCTGCAAAAAGTAAAATAACAAAGTTTAACTCACCTTCCACTGCTCCCCCGCTGCGCCGATATTGCTCTTTTTTCTTCTGGGCCTGGTCTTTAACAGCATCTTGAAGCCCAAAGCGTCACACCGTGATCAGCCTATCACTGGCCGCAGCGATGTCCCCCTCTTGGCCTGTGATAGGCTAATCGTAGAGTCATGTAACAGGCCCAAGCAGCAGGGAGAAGGCGGGGCCTATGCATCTTACATGACACTGTGCTCAGCCTATCACCGGCCGAGGCGGAACGTCGCTTCGGCCGGTGATAGGCTGATGGCAGTGTGACATGTCTGGCTCCAAGATGCAAAAGAAGGTCGGGCCCAGGAGAGAGATTTTAAATGTTTTTTTTTTTATTTTATTTATTTTATAAATATTCTAATTAACAGCAATTAAGTTTTGTACACGTGCAGGATTATTTTTGCAGATATATATATATATAATTAAATTTTTTTTATATTTTTTGTTCTTAATTGACCTTTCTGGCATTTGGTAAAATGTTCTAGGGCTTTGTCTAATCTGCTCCATTCACGGAGTGTGTACGATGCATTGATTTCTCTCGGCTGTTGGTCTCTCATTTCACAGGACCAGAAGGGGTTCCCATTCCAGGCGGCCTTTGATTTTCATGCCATCTACATTCCTGTTGTCAGTGTTTAATCTCCTCCTGAAGCTGCGGCGGTTAACAGATCACGGTCTGTAGATCCCAGAGCTGTCTAATCTCGGCCTACAATAATTCCTCTGCTCGGTTCATCTCTTATAACAAAGACTTCGGCCCCGAATAGAGATAAAGCTTTGGAAGAAAATGGAGGATGGGAAAAGCAGAACAGTTACAAAAAAAAGAAAAAATACAGTCAAGTATAATCAATTATCTATCTATCTATATATAAAACTCAATGACTGACATTTATCATTGTCTTTAGACTTTTTTTGTGTCTAGAAAAGGCGCAAAAAAGGCACAAGCAGGGTTTATTTGCACCTTTTGGTTTACACATTTCTGCTGATTTTGAGTTGGAATCCACTGATTTCGGCAATAAACATGATATGGACGGGTTTTATGAACTGTGCCTTTTTGTGAAAAGGCGCGAAAAAAAGCTCAAAACCACTAGTGTTGCTCGCGAATATTCGCAATTCGAATTTTATTCGCGAATATGCGATATATATATATTCGTTTTTTTGTTTTTTTTCCCCAGTACACATCACAGTGATCATCCCTCTCTGCTTCCAGCTTGTGTGGTGTAAAGAAGGCTCAAATACTACTGTGTGAGACTGGCGTGTGAATTTTCGCATATGCAAAAATTTGCATATGCTGATTTTCGCATATGCAATTTTCGCTTATGCTAATTTTTGTATATGCTAATTTTTGCGTATGCAATTTTTTGCATCTGCAAATTTTGGCACAAGCGGAAATATAACGTGAATATTACGAATATGCGAATTTAGCGAATATATGACGAATATTCGTCAATATATTCACGAAATATCGCGAATTCGAATATGGCCTATGCCGCTCAACACTAAAAACCACTGAAAAGTCTCTAAAACTACATCAGCCCAGACTTGGCTTAGCTTTTTGGTGTATGTGAAAAGCGAAATTTCAGAAAATGTTTACCTGCACAAAATTTTCAAATGCTCTGTGACCATTTCATACATTTGGAGCTTCTACACATTAAAGCACACACAAAAAAGGTGTAGAAAAAACAATGATAAATGCTTCACTTACACCTACAATGATAAATGCTTCACTTACACCTACAATGATAAATGCTTCACTTACACTTACAATGATAAATGCTTCACTTACACCTACAATGATAAATGCTTCACTTACAACTACAATGGTAAAAGCCGGCCACTGTGTGTATGTATGTGTATACATATTTGTGAATGTGTGTGTGTGTTCCAGCATCACGTCCAAACGACTAAAGATAGTAACATGAAACTTGGTCACATGTAACTTATATGTCAACAACAAACATAGGATAGGTAATTTAACCCTTACTCACCACCATTTGCCAGGGTTGGGGTTTTTATTTAAAGTCCCATACAAGTCTATGGGAAAGATATGTTACTGTATAACTTCCAAACAGCTGGAGATATTTCGATAATACTTGGTCACATGTTACTTATATGTCCACTAAAAATATAGGATAGTTAATTTAACCCTTAAAGGGGTACTCTGCCCCTGGCATCTTATCCCCTATCCAAAGGATAGTGGATAAGATGTCAGAT
The DNA here is from genome assembly GCF_029499605.1 of Hyla sarda. Lineage (NCBI taxonomy): Eukaryota > Metazoa > Chordata > Amphibia > Anura > Hylidae > Hyla > Hyla sarda. The sequence goes on along the minus strand of NC_079190.1, from coordinate 507,851,550 downwards.
CGCCGTGGTCCCGCTGCTGGGGACCCCGGGGATCGCCGCTGCGGCACCCCGCTATCATTACTGCACAGAGCGAGCACGCTCTGTGCGTAATGACGAGCGATACAGGGGACGGAGCAGCGTGACGTCATGACTCCGTCCCCTCATGACATCATGAGTACCCCTTTAACTACCCCCATTTGTGAAGGCTGGGGTTTTTGTCCCATGCAAATCTATGGGAAATGCATGTTCCCACATAACTTCCGTACGGCTGGAGATATTTCAATAATACCTGGTACACATATTACTTATATGTCAAATAAAAAGATATGATAGTAAAATTAACCCTTACATTTACCCTTATATAAAAGATGGGTTTTTGTTTAAAGTCCCATACAAGTATATGGGACTTCCAGTACCTTACTCCACAAGCTCCGCTCTGCATCTCGGGGTGAATGTGTCAGTCCGGCTTGCATGCCACACCCCATCTCACATAGACACGCCCACTGTTTAAGCCCCACTCCTTTTATTATCTACCCTTTTTGTGCATCGGTCTGGCTTGCAAATCACGCCCAGTCCCACAAAGCCACGCCCCCTTATATTTTCAGCTTACAATATCTTCATCACAAATCAGTCCCACCTGAGAACAAGATATGAGGATGGGATATGAGGATGGGATGTAAGGATGGGATATGAGGACAAGATGTGAGGATGGGATATGTAGACAAGATATGAGGACGGGATGTGAGGACGGGATATGTAGATGAGATCTGAGGTCGGGACATGGGACAGGATATGGGGACAGGATATGGGGACAAGATATGGGGACCAAATATGAGTACAGGATATGAGGACAGGATATGAGGACAGGATATGAGGTTGGGATGTGAGGTCGGGATATAAGGTCGAAATATGAGGCAGAGATTTTTATGTCGGGATATGAGGAGGGGTTATGGGTTAAATTCCAACAAGACTGAAATAAGGAAAAATAGTAATTATCAATTAAAGGACAACTGTAGTGGTACACATTTATATATGCCCATGCCCGGGCCTCAAAAATAAACAAAATAAACTCATACACACCTTCCTACGTGCCCCCGTTGGTTCGGCACAGACCTCACGGTCCGGCAGTGCTGGCGTCATTCCACTTCCTGGGGACGGGGACGCCGCAGAGCCGTCGACGTATCACCGGCCGTAGCGATGTCCCGCCCCGGCCTGTGATAGGCTGAGCCCACTGTCATGTAAGGAGCTCTGGCCGGCTTCTTACATGACAGTGGGCTCAGCCTATCACCGACCGGGGTGGGACATCGATGCGGCCGGTGATACGCCGATGGCTCTGCGGTGTCCCCGTCCCCAGGAAGTGGAATGACGCCAGCACTGCCGGACCGTGAGGTCTGTGCCGGACCAACGGGGGCACGTAGGAAGGTATGTATGAGTTTATTTTGTTTATTTTTGAGGCCCGGGCATGGGCATATATAAATGTGTACCACTACAGTTGTCCTTTATAGAAAATACAATAAGTGATATTTAAATTAAACTGAAAAAGCAATACAGGGTATTTACACGTATATATCATACCTACGCTGTGTCACACTGTGATCCCTGGGGCACCTGTGGTTGGATGTCATCCAGCCTTATGTCTTATTTCATATATGTTTTACATATTTCAACTGTTTGCTACTGTATGTGTTTTTGGTTTTAGACTAAAACTGCATTTTTATCAGAAATGGCTGGGAGGAGAAGGGTTAACATGTTACATGTAAAACACATGAGGAAAGGAGGAGTTTTTTTTTTCTATTCCAGCCTCTGTACAGAGAGGAAGAGGAAATTACAGTCAGTCTAGTGTAAGTGAGGAGGAGAGAGGGGTACACAAGCCACTCTCCCTGTTTGGTGTCCCAGCAGAACTGCCTGTCCCGTGGTTTCGGACTGTCGCGGGCAGCCTGGCAGCACAGGGTGTTGGGCCCACTAGAGTACTTTTGTTATATCAATTATGTGAATTGTGTAATATAAAAGTGATATTTTTTAAAAAAAATAATTTTGTTATGGTTCCATGTATGCAAAGTACGTTTGACATGTTACTGTGCCTTTAAAAAAATGTGAGAAGCAAACCCCATGTGACCATGTGAGCCTATGAGACCCCAAAAGTCCCCTCTGTATAGTGAGGTACAGTGGAGGAGTTAGTCAGTCTAGTACTGGACATTAGCATGTTTAGTTCCATCCAGACTCCTGAGCAGCTAAGCTCAGGTGTGCTGTGTGTCGTGTGTCCTAAGCAGAGGCCTACTTCAGTTTACTACAAGTCATCCTACAAGTGACACTTGAGGGAAAATGAATGCCCCTGCAGAATAGTTTACAGTGCCTTGGAAGGACCCTAGCTACCAGAACCACAAATTCTACAATTCCGTCCGGTGAAAAGCACCACATGTCTCTGAACGTTTACACGGCTATCAAGGGGTAGGCTGCACTCTCACACTCAGGCCAGCTGTTTGTGTTATACCAAATTCACAAGCTCTGTAAAGGTAGTTGACCGTAAACCTGACGTTGGTTTGTTTATTGGCTCATCGTGTCTGGCCCAAGGCACGTTTACTAACACCCAGTGGCCCCCACAACTTCTTTTGGCGCCACGAACAGGATAACTCCCACATCGGGCTCTGACACCACACCTGTAAGAGGGAGTTATAGCTGAGGCTATACTAGTCTCTGTAAAGATTTAGGTCCAGGACACCACTTCAGTCTGGTCTCTCAAATGAGCGAAGGAGAAGAAGGAGAGATAGAGCCTTTGGGCATAAGCTGCACAAGGGCTTCCATCCATGTCTAATAAAAAAAGAAAAAATAATAGTATCTGGCGGACAAACCCTTAAGATCTGCACTCCGCTGTAGGGAACTGAAGCACCAGCTGAGCTCTATAATGTGTGTAACAACTATATGTGCAAGCTATGAACCAAAAAACTAGGATCTGCTCCACACAGAACAACTAAAGGAACTAAAGAGTAAAGAGCACAAACTCCAACTTTGTGGATTTTTCTACTTTACCCACATGCCTCATGTTACCCCACAGTATACCCCTGGGCTTCCTCACTTACACAAAATGTTTTTTAAACAGTTATCCTAAGGGGGCAGTACCAAGTTTTTTCATATATTTACCCCAGTAACAAGTTACGAGTGGAGAATTCTCTTTGACATTACTGGAAGCTGTAGGTCAATTGTCTTATTCCAGAGATGAGACACAAGAGAACAATAAACGGGGTACCATCTCAGCTGGATATTGGCCGAGCTGGCTTTTTAGCAGGAGGAGGTCTTCTTGGAGGTGGATGGTGGTGTTGTGGAGCACTCAGCGGGATAAAACAGCGTCCAGAGGTGAGGGACTGGTTCTGTTCAGGAGATTATGCGGGACCCCCACGTGGTCAGACACTTTACACTATTCTGTGAATAGGGGATAAGTTAATCTAAAGTGGAGTACCCCTTTTAGTTCCTGGAATGGCCAAGCCAGTCTCCAGACTTTCGTCCCATAGAAAATCTCTTTGAGTTGCCTCAAACCTTGACTTGGAAACAATCCAAAAAAAGAAGAGTGGGACAATATCCCTCCTAAGATATCTGCAGACCTGAGGGAGACTACAAGAAATGTCTGATCTCTATGGTCGCCATTCTTAAAGGGGTACTCTGCCGCAAACATCTTATCCCCTATCCAAAGGATAGGGGATAAGATGTTAGATCGTGGGGGTCCCGCTGCAGAGGATCACCACGATCTCCGCGCCGGCAGCAGCGGCATCAGAAATGTGGAAACTTGCAGCTTCCGCGTTCATGACGTCACGCCACGCCCCCTCTATTCACTTCAATGGGAGGAGGCATGATGGTTATGTCATAGCCGTCGTGCCTCCTCCCATAGAAGTGAATGGAGGGGGATGTGAAAGCCGCATTGCCAGTCATTGCGGCATGGAGAGGAGCTCGCCGGAGATCGTGGGGGTCCCCCCAGCTGCGGGACCACCACAATCTAACCTCTTATCCCCTTTCCTTTAGATGGATAAGATTTTTTGTAGCAGAGTACCCCTTTAAGAAAAAATCCATAGTGTATAACAGGTTAGAGATAGACATGTGCATAGGGAGGGTGGTGTTTTCTGGACGACGGTCCGTTTTACGCACTTAGTGCGTAAAACAGACTGTCGCCCAGAGAACGCCTCTATCCCTATGCATCTGTCTCTCACCTGTTACATTCAAGACACAAGGCACCTTCTCTGTGTAAAGATATTCTATATAAAGCTTCTTCTTCTCTATTACAGGCTCTACCACTATCACACTTCCGCTCCCTCGCACCGCTCCGGACCCATATTAATCTCTCTCGGGTTACAAAAACCTAACACGAGCTGAGAGAGAAAGATCTGGCAGAGAAAAGGTTATGTTTTCAGAAAAGCATCTGACTATGATAAGTATCCTCAGAGCCTGATCCAGCAGATTTCGGCTTCTAAAAAGCAGCATTCAGAATCCACTCTCGAAAAAAAGCTGAAAAGATAAAACGTGGGCATTTTATTTTGTGTAGCGGCAGCACTCTGTAGCCAACGCGTGACAGCGGGCGCAGCATCTTACCCCAGAAATAAAACACTTGACAACGGAATTCAGAAATGTAAAGAGATAAGGAAAGCCAAATGCCATCTCCGCTTCTGGAATAACAAACAGGAGAGATCCATCATTACCCCATGTTTAAGACACTTTTTTTTCTCTTTTTTTCTTTTTCAATAAATTTTTTACTTTTTTTTCGCTTTCCAAGCTTGAAAGCCATGTTTCTCATACAAAAGACATAATGGCCAGGTATTTGCAAATACGTCTCTCAGCCCTTTTCCCTTTGTTGGAGAATTTCACGACACAGAATCGTATCGCAGGCGAGACGTGAATTAAGGATGGTGAGCCGGGGAGTGAGGAGTGACACCATTACAAACACTAAAACCTTTTTTTATTCAATGGCGGAAAACAAAAATAGACTTTCAGAGCTGCAGGCGAAGGGACAAACGGTACTGAAACGCGGGCAGGATGTAGATATAGGGTCATTTGTAGGGTATGGGATATCGCTGGGTGACTGGATGTAGCAGAACTGAATTTTTCGTCTTGTTTGCTGGTGGATACAAAAACGTTGGCTCGTGAACACTTTTAAAGGGATCTGCCGGTAGAAAGACTCCCAACGATCCCATTTTCGTAGGACTTTACAGCGACCCTGATCGTGGACGGGGCATAAGTTTCTTCAAATACAGTTTGTATAAGAAAAGCCATAACATAACCAAACAGGGAAAAACTCTTCGGCAAGGCAAGGAGGTTTGGCATGACCGCAATGCTGAAGTATCGGTGCAGCCAATGTAGACCCTGTTACGCCGAGCGCTCCGGGTCCCCGTTCCTCCCCGGAGCGCTCGCCTCATCTTCGTTGTTGCAGCGCCCCGGTCAGATCCACTGACCGGGTGCGCTGCGGTCCCGCCTTCAGCCGGGATGCGATTCGCGATGCGGATAGCGCCCGCTCGCGATGCGCACCCCGGCCCCCGTACCTGACTCGCTCTCCCTCGGTCCTGTCCCGGCGCGCGCGGCCCCGCTCCCTAGGGCGCGCGCGCGCCGGGTCTCTGCGATTTAAAGGGCCAGTGCACCAATGATGGTGCCTGGCCCAATCTTCCCAATTAGCTTAATTGGTTCCCACCTGTTTCCCTGGCTATATCTAGTCTCCTCCCTTGCACTCCCTTGCCGGATCTTGTTGCACTTGTGCCTAGTGAAAGCGTTCCCTTGTCTGTTCCTAGTCCGTGTTCCTGACCTCCTGCCGTTGCCCCTGACTACGATCCTTGCCGCCTGCCCCCGACCTTCTGCTACGTCCGACCTTGCTTCTGCCTACTCCCTTGTACCGCGCCTATCTTCAGCATCTTCAGCAGCCAGAGAGGTGAGCCGTTGCTAGTGGATACGACCTGGTCACTACCGCCGCAGCAAGACCATCCCGCTTTGCGGCGGGCTCTGGTGAAAACCTGTAGTGGCTTAGAACCGGTCCACTAGCGCGGTCCTCGCCATCCCTCTCTGGCACAGAGGATCCACCACCTGCCAGCCGGCATCGTGACAGTAGATCCGGCCATGGATCCCGCTGAAGTTCCTCTGCCAGTTGTCGCTGACCTCACCACGGTGGCCGCCCAGCAAGCCCGACAGATCGCCCTTCTAACCCGTCAGCTGTCGGAAATGTCCACCATTTCGCACCAACTTCAGTCGCAACTTCTCCAGCAATCTTCTCCTCCGCCAGCTCCTGCACCTCCTCCGCAGCGAGTGGCCACTCCTAGCCTCCGCCTGTCCTTGCCGGACAAATTTAATGGGGACTCTAAGTATTGCCGTGGCTTTCTTTCGCAATGTTCCCAGCACTTGGAGATGATGTCGGACCAGTTTCCTACTGAAAGGTCTAAGGTGGCTTTCGTGTTCTGCCTTCTGTCTGGAAAAGCCCTGTCATGGGCCGCACCGCTCTGGGACCGCAATGACCCCGTCACTGCCTCTGTACACTCCTTCTTCTCGGAAATTCGAAGTGTCTTTGAGGAACCTGCCCGAGCTTCTTCAGCCGAGATTGCCCTGCTGAACCTGGCCCAGGGTGTTTCTTCCGTTGGCGAGTACGCCATTCAGTTCCGTGCTCTTGCTTACGAGTTGTCCTGGAATAGTGAGATTCTCTGCGCGACCTTTAAAAAAGGCCTATCCAGCAACATTAAAGATGTTCTGGCCGCACGAGAGACTCCTGCTGACCTACATGAACTCATTCATCTAGCCACTCGCATTGACATGCGTCCTTCCGGATGGCGTCTGGAGCTCCGCCTGGATATGGACTTTGTTCGCACGAAGCGTTTTTTCTCTCCGGCTCCTCTCTCCTCTGGTCCTCTGCAATCTGTTCCTGTGCTTCCCGCCGCGGAGGCTATGCAAGTTGACCGGTCTTGCTTGACACCTCAAGAGAGGACACGACGCCGCATGGAGAATCTTTGCCTGTACTATGCCGGTACCGAACACTTCCTGAAGGATTGTCCTATCCGTCCTCCCCGCCTGGAAAGACGTACGCTGACTCCGCACGAAGGTGACACAGTTCTTGATGTCAACTCTGCTTCTCCACGCCTTACTGTGCCTGTGCGGATATCTGCCTCTACCTTCTCCTTCTCTACTATGCTCTTCTTGGATTCCGGATCTGCAGGAAAATTTTTTTTGGCCTCTCTCATCAACAGGTTCTACGTTCCTGTGACCAGTCTCGCCAGACCCCTCTACATCTATTGTTTTTACAATAAAAGATTGGACTGTCTCGTACGTTTCCACACAGAACCCCTCCTAATTTGCATCGGACCTCATTACGGAAAAATTGAGTTTTTTTTCCTCAGGTTCTTTGGCCCCAAGAAGAGGGGGAGACCCAAGGGGGGGGGTACTGTTACGCCGAGCGCTCCGGGTCCCCGTTCCTCCCCGGAGCGCTCGCCTCATCTTCGTTGTTGCAGCGCCCCGGTCAGATCCACTGACCGGGTGCGCTGCGGTCCCGCCTTCAGCCGGGATGCGATTCGCGATGCGGATAGCGCCCGCTCGCGATGCGCACCCCGGCCCCCGTACCTGACTCGCTCTCCCTCGGTCCTGTCCCGGCGCGCGCGGCCCCGCTCCCTAGGGCGCGCGCGCGCCGGGTCTCTGCGATTTAAAGGGCCAGTGCACCAATGATGGTGCCTGGCCCAATCTTCCCAATTAGCTTAATTGGTTCCCACCTGTTTCCCTGGCTATATCTAGTCTCCTCCCTTGCACTCCCTTGCCGGATCTTGTTGCACTTGTGCCTAGTGAAAGCGTTCCCTTGTCTGTTCCTAGTCCGTGTTCCTGACCTCCTGCCGTTGCCCCTGACTACGATCCTTGCCGCCTGCCCCCGACCTTCTGCTACGTCCGACCTTGCTTCTGCCTACTCCCTTGTACCGCGCCTATCTTCAGCATCTTCAGCAGCCAGAGAGGTGAGCCGTTGCTAGTGGATACGACCTGGTCACTACCGCCGCAGCAAGACCATCCCGCTTTGCGGCGGGCTCTGGTGAAAACCTGTAGTGGCTTAGAACCGGTCCACTAGCGCGGTCCTCGCCATCCCTCTCTGGCACAGAGGATCCACCACCTGCCAGCCGGCATCGTGACAGACCCCACACAAGTCATGCCCAACTTTACTCTTTCTATCAAAGTGATGAGCTTGGAGGTCACAATATGTACAGGTCAAAAGTGCGCTTGAAGGTTCACAATTAGCGGCACAATCGACACCTGAGACTTAGTTCCAGTTCCGGTCTTTGCCATAAAGTCATAGCTTGACTTTCCATAACCCGTCCAACCACCATTGGATCCCCCAGAGATCATCTCTATACATTGGCAACTGGCAACCCCGTCCCTCTCGGGCCCAGCTGCTGTGTCTGTTTTAGGTCTTTAGCTCTGGGGTTTCCTACTGACCTGGGCATTGGGCATTGCTAGAACAGGAGTCTGCTCTGGGCCAGAACAAGAGGACCCGCTACGTGTACTGTTTTCTTTCTCGATTGTTCTCGTTCTCTACCAGAGACACCTAACAGGAAATCCACCAAGTATTTTTTTTTTTTTTTTTGCATTGGTCTCCCCCCACCCCACAGGGCAGCAGAAACAAGCACCACCCATAGATTTTCCCATTTTTTTAAAGGGGTACTCCGCCCCTAGACATCTTTTACCTTATTAAAAGGATAGGGAATGAGATTTCTGGTCCCCAGCAGCTGGACCCCCGCAATCTCCCTACGTTCATTTAGAGCTTTGGGTGCAGTGTCGGAGGCTCGTGATGTCACGGCCATGTCCCCTCAATGCAAGTCTATGGGAGGGGGCGTGACGCCCCCTCTCATAGACTTGCATTGAGGGGGCATGGCTGTGATGTTACGAGCGTGGAACGGGTGTGATGTCACGAGCCTCCGCCCCTCATCACCGGTCATCCGTCACGGAGCGAAGTTCGCTCCGTGCACCGGATGTCTGGGATGCCGCAGCCGGGATAGCGGGGGTACCCAACGCCGGGACCCCCGCAATCAGACATCTTATCCCCTATCCTTTTGATAGGGGATAAGATGTCTAAGGGCGGAGTACCTCTTTAAGATAGAAAACCAATACTATATGTCAAGATCTCTTTGCAGCACATGAGCTACTTGTTGATGGTTTTCTTTACTACCAACAGGAAGGCTATCCTACAGGGTAACAAAAACACTAAAAAACTATGAAAACAAGAAACTGCAGATACTAAAATGCAGATCCCTATAGATGTAGCAGAGGTGAGTTTGTTATCCGGCTCCAACTCCGGTAGCCGGGCCTGTTGCTAGGCATCTTCCCGTAGCTTCTCCTGACTCTACGAATACTTTTGCTGCTGCATTTTTATTATGTTTGAATTTTCATGTTATGTCCTTGACTAAGTGCTTTTTAGGTGGGCGAATTACGAGTACAGGCTGGATGTCCGCTGTTTACACAAGGTTGTCTTAAATATGGATTTTATGTCATCCGATGAATCTGAGATTCTATTAAAAGGTAATATGCAAAATAATTAGGAATTTCTATCAGACGCCGGTGACCGACCTCCTCTCCGCTCTCACTAGACGTCTTCCAAAGACTCGATATTAACTTTTCTCGGCCTCCGGGGAGACGTAAGCAAATATTACAAATGTCTTACAAAGTCCGCTACAGCTGGAGAGAGCACAGCGGCCTGAAACTGGAATGTGCCTCTTTATTCCTTCCAAGGGGTGGCAGGTGGGACCCTGTGGCACATGCCGCCGTCATCCTAGTTCCCCCTTCCCCCAGACATTCTCTTCAGTATTTTGGCCCCATTATGCTATACTACTATACTACTGTATGAGGCTGCACTCACATCTCGTTTTTGCAATACGGTTCCCGTATCCTGTTTCAGTGGGGGAAAAAAACGTATGGAACCGTATTGCAAACCGTATGTATAGACATTTCATAGAAAACCGTATGCCAACCGCAGCATCCGGTTGTGTACGTTTTGCACCATTTATAGTTTTATCCGTTTTTTTCCCCGTACGCAAAACCGTAGTCTACTACGGATTTATGTCCGGGTGAAAAACCGGATACAACACGTATACGTTTTTTTTTTTTTAAATGGTGGTCTATGGGAACCGTACTGAACCATATGTGCGTACGGTTCCATCCGGTTTGCACAATGTGGTTTTGCAGTTTGCACATGCGCAGTGCACGCCGAAAGTTCTTCCCACAAATAGAACAAGAAGAACTTTATCTAATTAACCCCTTAAGGACCCAGCCATTTTACACCTTAGGACCCGGCCATTTTTTGCACATCTGACCACTGTCACTTTAAACATTAATAACTCTGGAATGCTTTTAGTTATCATTCTGATTCCGAGATTGTTTTTTCGTGACATATTCTACTTTAACTTAGTGGTAAAATTTTTTGGTAACTTGCATCCTTTCTTGGTGAAAAATCCCCAAATTTGATGAAAAATTTGAAAATTTTGCATTTTTCTAACTTTGAAGCTCTCTGCTTGTAATGAAAATGGATATTCCAAATATTATTTTATTTTATTCACATATACAATATGTCTACTTTATGTTTGCATCATAAAATTGACGAGTTTCTACTTTTGGAAGACACCAGAGGGCTTCAAAGTTCAGCGGCAATTTTCCAATTTTTCACAAAATTTCCAAAATCACAATTTTTCAGGGACCAGTTCAGGTTTGAAGTGGATTTGAAGGGTCTTCATCTTAGAAATACCCCACAAATGACCCCATTATAAAAACTGCACCCCCTAAAATATTCAAAATGACATTCAGTCAGCATTTTAACCCTTTAGGTGTTTCACAGGAATAGCAGCAAAGTGAAGGAGAAAATTCACAATTTCCATTTTTTACACTCGCATGTTCTTGTAGACCCAATTTTTTTATTTTTACATGGGGTAAAAGGAGAAAATTTATACTTCTATTTGTAGCCCAATTTCTCTTGAGTAAGCACATACCTCATATGTCTATGTAAAGTGTTCGGCAGGCCCAGTAGAGGGCTCAGAAGGGAAGGAGCGACAAGGGGATTTTGGAGCGTACGTTTTTCTGAAATGGTTTTTGGGGGGCATGTCCCATATAGGAAGCCCCTATGGTGCCAGGACAGCAAAAAATACCCACATGGCATACCATTTTGGAAACTAGACCCCTTGAGGAACGTAACAAGGAATAAAGTGAGCCTTAATACCCCACAGGTGTTTCACGACTTTTGCATATGTAAAAAAATTTAAAAAAAATTTCAATAAAATGTGTGCTTCCCCCCAAATTTCACATTTTTGCAAGGGTTAATAGCAGAAAATAGCCCCCAAAATTTGTAACCCCATCTCTTCTGAGTATGGAGGTACCCCATAAGTTGACATGAAGTGCACTATGGGCGAACTACAATGCTAAGAAGAGAAGGAGTCATATTTGGCTTTTTGAGAGCAAATTTAGCTCGGGGGCATGTCGCATTTAGGAAGCCCCTATGGTGCCAGGACAACAAAAAATACCCACATGGCATACCATTTTGGAAACTAGACCCCTTGAGGAACGTAACAAGGGGTACAGTGAGCATTTACCCCCCACTGGTGTCTGTCAGATCTTTGGAACAGTGGGCTGTACAAAATTTTTTATTCGCGCTGCCCACTGTTCCAAAGATCTGTCAGACACCAGTGGGGTGTAAATGCTAACTGCACCCCTCATTACATTCCGTGAGGGGTGTAGTTTCCGAAATGGGGTCACATGTGTTTTTTTTTTTTTTTTTGCGTTTGTCAAAACCGCTGTAACAATCAGCCACCCCTGTGCAAATCACCTCAAATGTACATGGTGCACTCTCCCTTCTGAGCCTTGTTGTGCGCCCCCAGAGCACTTTGCGCCCACATATGGGGTATCTGCGTAGTCGGGAGAAGTTGCATTACAAATTGTGGGGGGCTTTTTTCCCTTTTACCTCTTGTCAAAATGAAAAGTATAGGGCAACACCAGCATGTTAGTGTAAAAAAAATTTTTTTTTACACTGACATGCTGGTGTAGACCCCAATTTCACCTTTTCATAAGGGTTGAAAGGAGAAAAAGCCCCCCAAAATTTGTAAGGCAATTTCTCCCGAGTATGGCGATACCCCATATGTGACCCTAAACTGTTGCCTTGAAATATGACAGGGCTCCAAAGTGAGAGCACCATGTGCATTTGAGGCCTGAATTAGGGATTTGCATAGGGGTGGACATAGGGGTATTCTACGCCAGTGATTCCCAAACAGGGTGCCTCCAGCTGTTTCAAAACTCCCAGCATGCTTGGACAGTCAACGGCTGTCCGGCAATACTGGAAGTTGTTGTTTTGCAACAGCTGGAGGCTCCATTTTGAAAACAGTGGTGTACCAGACGTTTTTCATTTTTATTGGGGAGGGGGGCTGTGTAGGGGTATGTGTATATGTAGTGTTTTTTACTTTTTATTTTATTTTGTGGTAGTGTAGTGTAGTGTTTTTAGGGTACAGTCACATGGGCGGGGGGTTACAGTGAGTTTCCCGTTGCGAGTTTGAGCTGCCGCGCAAAATTTGCTGCATCACAAACTTGCAGCCTGATACTCACTGTAAGCCCCCTGCCCATGTGAATGTACCCTGTACATTCACAAGGGGGGACCTCCAGCTGTTGCAAAACTACAACTCCCAGCATGCACAGTCTATCAGTGCATGCTGGTAGTTATAGTTTTGCAACAGCTGAAGGCACACGGGTTGGGAAACACTGAGTTAGGAAACAGACAATGTTTCCCAACCAGTGTGCCTCCTGTTGTTGCAAAACCAAAACTCCCAGCATTCACAGACATGCTGGGAGTAGTAGTTCGGCAACATCTTTAGAGCCAGATGTTGCCGCACTACAACTCCCAGCATGCTTGGAGTTGTAGTTTGCAACATCTGGAGGACTACAGTTTGCAGTCCACTAATACAGTGGTTCCCAATCTGTGCCCTTCCAGATGTTGCAAAACTACAACTCCCAGTATGCCAAAACTGTCCAGGCATGCTGGGAGTTGTAGTTCTGCAACATCTGAAGGGCCAGATGTTACAGAACTACAACTCCCAGCATGCCTGGACAGTAAGGGCATGCTGAGAATGTGTAGTTTTGCAACATCTGGAAGGGCACAGTGGTCTCCAAACTGTGGACCTCCAGATGTTGCAAAACTGTAACTCCCAGCATGTCCAGACGCCAAGGGCTGTCTGGGCATGCTGGGAGTTGTAGTATATAGGGTCCCAATACAGCAATGCATGTCGCTTTACGGCGACGTGCATTGCTGTAAAGGGCCCGACCGTGGCTGAAGATCTACTCACCTGTCGCCGCCGCCACCATCTTCCTCGCCGGGATCCGGGTCTTCAGGGACGAGGTAAGTACCGGGGCTGGTCCCCAGCACTCCCCCGTCCCCCGCCGCGTCCTCCGGTCTTCCTCCCGTCCTCTCCGGACTTCAAGGGGCCGGGCAGGACGGGAGGAAGTAACCGCCCCCCCTCCTGCGATTGGTCGGTTAACTAACCGAAGAATCGCAGGGGATCGGAGGAGGTGGCCGGCTTGCCACCTCGCTCCTATACTCCAGCATGGTCCTGGCTGTCTGTGACAGCCGGGATCATGCGAAATTACCGGGCGGTCGGGTCCCAGAGACCCGATCAGCCCGGTATCGCCGCAGATGGCAAGGGCGATTTCCCTTGCGATTTGCGGCGATCGCCGACATGGGGGGCATACATGGCCCCCCTCGGCGTTTGCCCTGGATCCCTGCTGAAGGATTTCAGCAGGGATCCGCTTCCGATCTCCGCCGGGTGAGCGGCGGAGACCAGGAAAAGACCATGACGTATGCATACGTCATGGGTCCTTAAGACCCAGGGTGTGATGGCGTATGCATACGTCATGGGTCCTGAAGAGGTTAAGGACAAACATAAAACCGTATTAAATCGTATGCAATCGGACCACCGTTTTCAACCCGTAAACAGTTTAAACTGTACAGAGGTATATACACGATTGTACATGGTTGTATATGGTTCGGTCCGGTTTTGAGACATACATTTTTTTTTACAAAAAACCTGATACAAGAACCGTATTGCAAAAACAAAATGTGAATGAAGCCTAAGAGGGATCCCTGACTATGTATCAAAGCAGAAAGCAGCTCGGGCAGACTTGAGCAACCAACATACATTGACTGCCATACATGACCACCGTGCAATACTACGTTTCACCTGTAGTGGCCACTGCAGGGGTCAGCTGTTTATTACGGCTGCCTGGGGTCCAAACATTGACAACCATGGTGGCTGCAACCTGAGCGGTGTTGTCTGATAAGATAATCTCTTTAAAGAGGTACTCCGCTGCTAGACATCTTATCCTCTACCCAAAGGATAGGGGATAAGATGTCTGATTGTGAGGGTCCCCCTGCTGGGACCCCCCGCGATCTCCCACAGCACCCAGCGTTCTAAACAAATGCCGGGTTCCTGCGACAGTGGACGTGACATCATGACCACGCCCCCTAGTTGTATCGGTCGACACGCCCCCTCCCATAGACATGAATGGAGGGGGCGTGACATGAAGTCACAAGCGGGCATGGCCGTGACGTTACGATCAGAACGCTGGAGCACCGGAGTACCCCTTTAAGGACTGTACAGCAGGATTATTTGTGCACGTTAAAGGGGTACTCCGGTGGAAAACTTTCTTTATTTAAATCAACTGGTGCCAGAAAGTTAAACAGATTTGTAAATTAAAAGAAATATGTGTGCAGCTCACAAGCAAGTATCGGAGATATATGTGGTTAAATAGTCGGTCCCCACCGACCAAAATAGAGCACTTCAAAAATGTTTTTATTAACCACACCTCAAGGATCTCACTGTCTTTGATGGTACACAATAAAAATTGCAAACCGTATTATAAAAATGAAAAAGGTTTATTTAATTTAACATTTAACATCGATTGTACCTTATTTATAAAATATAATTGTCACGATTCGGCTTACAGGTTGTGGATCCACTGTGTCAGCGAGGGATTGGCGTGGACCGTGCCGGTGGACCGGTTCTAAGTGGCTACTGGTGTTCACCAGAGCCCGCCGTAAAGCGGGATGGTCTTGCTGCGGCGGTAGCAACCAGGTCATATCCACTAGCAACGGTTCAACCTCGCTGACTGCTGAGAAGGCGTGGGACAGAAGGACTAGGCAGAGGCAAGGTCAGACGTAGCAGAAGGTCGGGGTAGGCGGCAAGGTTAGTAGTCAATATGGATAGCAGGAGATCGGGTAACACAGGCTTTGGACAACACTAAACGCTTTCACTGGCACAAGGCAACAAGATCCGGCAAGGGAGTGCAGGGGAAGTGATGTGATATAGCCAGGGAGCAGGTGGAAGCTAATCAGGCTAATTGGGCCAGGCACCAATCATTGGTGCACTGGCCCTTTAAATCTCAGAGAGCTGGCGCGCGCGCGCCCTAGAGAGCAGAGCCGCGCGCGCCAGCACATGACAGCCGGGGACCGGGACGGGTAAGTGACTTGGGATGCGATTCGCGAGCAGGCGCGACCCGCTATGCGAATCGCATCCCCGCCGGCAATGTCAATGCAGCGCTCCCGGTCAGCGGGTCTGACCGGGGCGCTGCAGGGAGAGAAACGCCGTGAGCGCTCCGGGGAGGAGCGGGGACCCGGAGCGCTCGGCGTAACAGTACCCCCCCCTTAGGTCTCCCCCTTTCTTTGTCCGGCAACTGCTTCACACGGGACGAGGACACCGGGAGTGACTGTAGGGTATCCTCAAAGGCCGGCAGTACAGCAGGAGTGGGAATGGGGAGGGAGGGCAGAGGGTGAAGCTTGGCACGGGGCAGGGTGTCACCAGGATGGGGGCCACGAGGAGGCAAGTCACAGTCCTGATAAGCCTTGGGGAGACCAGATGTAGGAGGAGGCACTGAGGCTTGCCTGACGGGACTGGGAGGGGGGGAGAGGCATTTCTTGTGGCAAGAAGAGTCCCAGTTCTTGATCTCCCCGGTGGTCCAGTCAAGGGTGGGAGAATGAAGCTGGAGCCATGGCAGACCGAGGAGGACTTCAGAGGTGCAGTTGGGAAGGACGAAAAATTCAATCCTTTCGTGATGGGGTCCAATGCACATTAAGAGGGGTTTTGTGCGGTAACGCACGGTGCAATCCAATCTAACTCCGTTGACCGCGGAAATGTAGAGCGGCTTGACGAGACGGGTCACCGGGATGCAGAATTTATTCACCAAAGAATCCAGAATAAAATTCCCAGAGGCACCAGAGTCCAAGCAGGCCACGGCTGAGAGGGAGGAGTTGGCAGAAGGAGAAATCGGCACGGGCACCGTGAGACGTGGAGAAGCAGACTTCGAACAAAGAGACGCCACACCCACGTGAGCTGGGTGCGAGCGTGCGTTTCCTAGACGTGGAGGACGAATAGGGCAATCCACCAAGAAATGCTCGGTACTGGCACAGTCCAGACAAAGATTTTCTTCCCTACGGCGATTCCTCTCTTCCTGGGTCAGGCGAGACCGATCCACTTGCATGGCCTCCTCGGCGGGAGGCCCAGGCGTAGACTGCAAAGGATGCTGTGGGAGAGGTGCCCAGAGATCTAAGTCTTTTTCCTGGCGGAGCTCCTGATGTCTCTCAGAAAAACGCATGTCAATGCGGGTGGCCAAATGGATAAGTTCTTGCAGGTTGGCAGGAATCTCTCGTGCGGCCAGCACATCCTTGATGTTACTGGATAGGCCTTTTTTTTTTAAAGGTCACGCAGAGAGTCTCGTTATTCCAAGATAATTCGGAAGCGAGAGTACGAAATTGGATGGCGTACTCGCCTACTGAAGAATTACCCTGGACCAGGTTCAGCAGGGCAGTCTCGGCAGAAGAAGCTCGGGCTGGTTCCTCGAAGACACTACGGACTTCAGCGAAGAAGGACTGGACTGTGGCTGTGGCAGGATCATTGCGGTCCCAGAGCGGTGTGGCCCAAGACAAGGCCTTTCCTGAAAGAAGGCTCACTACGAACGCCACCTTAGACCGTTCTGAAGGAAACAAGTCCGACAACATCTCCATATGCAGGGAACATTGAGACAAAAATCCACGGCAGAGTCTAGAGTCCCCATCAAATTTGTCCGGCAGGGACAAGCGGAGGCTAGGAGCGGCCACTCGCTGCGGAGGAGGTGCAGGAGCTGGCGGAGGAGATGGTTGCTGCTGTAGCAGAGGCAGAAGTTGCTGTAACGTGGCGGTCAACTGCCACAGCTGCTGTCCTTGTTGGGCAATTTGCTGCGATTGCTGAGCGACCACCGTAGTAAGGCAGCGGCAGCGGCACCTCAGTACTTGGCAGCGGCACCTCAGCGGGATCCATGGCCGGATCTACTGTCACGATTCGGCTGGCTGGATGTGGATCCTCTGTGTCAGCGAGAGATTGGCGTGGACCGTGCCGGTGGACCGGTTCTAAGTGGCTACTGGTGTTCACCAGAGCCCGCCGCAAAGCGGGATGGTCTTGCTGCGGCGGTAGCAACCAGGTCGTATCCACTAGCAACGGTTCAACCTCGCTGACTGCTGAGAAGGCGTGGGACAGAAGGACTAGGCAGAGGCAAGGTCAGACGTAGCAGAAGGTCGGGGCAGGCGGCAAGGTTCGTAGTCAATATGGATAGCAGGAGATCGGGTACACAGGCTTTGGACAACACTAAACGCTTTCACTGGCACAAGGCAACAAGATCCGGCAAGGGAGTGCAGGGGAAGTGATGTGATATAGTCAGGGAGCAGGTGGAAGCTAATCAGGCTAATTGGGCCAGGCACCAATCATTGGTGCACTGGCCCTTTAAATCTCAGAGAGCTGGCGCGCGCGCGCCCTAGAGAGCGGAGCCGCGCGGGCCAGCACATGACAGCCGGGGATCGGGACGGGTAAGTGACTTGGGATGCGATTCGCGAGCGGGCGCGTCCCGCTATGCGAATCGCATCCCCGCCGGCAATGTCAATGCAGCACTCCCGGTCAGCGGGTCTGACCGGGGCGCTGCAGGGAGAGAAACGCTGTGAGCGCTCCGGGGAGGAGCGGGGACCCGGAGCGCTCGGCGTAACAATAATGCATATCAAAATCAGACCAAATCAAATAGAATCAAGATAGCACTGAATATATTGACATTTAAAGGGGTACTCTGCCCCTGGCATCTTATCCCCTATCCAAAGCATAGGGGATAAGATGTTAGATTGCCGGGGTCCCGCTGCTGGGGACCCCGGGGATCGCTGCTGCAGCACCCTGCTATCATTACTGCGCAGAGCGAGTTCGCTCTGTGCGTAATGACGGGCGATACAGGGGCCGGAGCAATGTGATGTCATGGCTCCGCCCCTCATTACATAGACTTGTATGGGGCGGGCCGTGACATCACGAGAGGCGGAGCCGTAACATAACGATGCTCCGGCCCCTGTATTGCCAGTCATTATCGTGCAGAGCGATCTCGCTCTGCGCAGTAATGAAAGCGGGGTGCTGCAGCAGCGATCCCCGGGGTCCCCGACCCCTTCCTCAGTAGATAAATTGTATGGGAGACAGCGGGAAAATCTCTTTGTAAATTACTTCTATTAAAAATTCTTAATCCTTCCAGTATTTATTAGCGGCTGTATACTACAGAGGAAATTCTTTTCTTTTGGGACTTCTTTTCTGTCACAACCACAGTGCTCTCTACTGACACCTCTGTCCATTTTAGGAACTGTCCAGAGCAGGATATGTTTGCTATGGGCATTTGCTCCTGCTCTGGACAGTTCCTGACATGTACAGAGGTGCCAGCAGAAAAGGAATGCAAAAAGAGAAGAATTTCCTCTGTAGTATACAGTTGCTAATAAGTACTGGAAGGATTAAGATTTTTTTTAATAGAAGTAATTTACAAATCTGTTTAACTTTCTGGCACCAGTTGATAAAAAAAAAAAAAAAAAGTTTTCCACCAGAGTACACCTTTAAGGTGGTATTACCAGTAAGGTGGGATTGTTTTGGAGTTGAATGGCAGTATTATTTGAGGATAGTGTCATCCTGTAGCTGTATGGTAGAGGTATTTTATATGTACATGGTCCTATTATTTGTGCAATATAAAGGGGTATTATTTGAGATCTTTATGCTCCCACTATTTGTGTACTTTATGGTGGTATTTGTAATGACGGCATTTGGCAGCCGCCGGCGTGCAGTGCTCCTTGCTTCTTATCGGCTCTCTCTCCTCTCTGCAGGCTCCAGACTTCCTCCTCTACATTGTCACAGGTGGCGACAGTTTCTGACTCACCCCATGCGGGCCGTGCGCTTTCCCATATTCTCCTTTCTACAATCCCTTCCAGGCCTATATAACCCTGCTCCATCCGTTCTCTGATGCCTGAGTTTTTATGTTTCTGACCAAGTCTGTTACCTTGCTCTGCCTCTGTCTGCTTGTACTTTACTGATTCAACTGTGTATGACCTGGACTGTCGAACACACTTATGTATACTGATCTAGCTAAACACCACCTGGTTGCTTCTGAGCTACTCAGCTCTGCTACTAACACCAAGTCAACATTGCTACATCAGACTCTTTTTGCTATGCTATTACCATCCACACAATCAGCTCATCCCTCCCTCTTGTATCCCCGGTGCTTAGCTCCAGGGCATTCTAGCCTGCCTAGCCAGCTCCCACTTAACCAGCACCACTCTTGCATAAGCAACCTACAACTGAAGTCCAGCTTCCACATCCTGGAGCAGAATAAAGGGTGAAAACCAGGGGAATACTTGTACTCCCCTCCCAAGTTTGTTCGAAAGCCAAACCGGTAAGTTGCACAGAGGGCTTTATTTTTATTATTTGTTAGTTTTCTACCTTGATATCGCTCTGTATTTTCTGCTCAGTCTCAGATTCACAGACTAGGAAGGGGCTTTCCCCAGCAGGCGTGAAATCATCTGAAGCCATACAGGGGAGAACTTCCTCCCTCACTCTGCTACATACAGCCCAGAGCAGTTCAGTGTGAGATGAGCTATGATTTGCTAAGGCTGTACACACACCCCTCAGCACTCCAGACTGCAATTCCTGAATCCAAAGTCTGTGCAAGAGTTAGGGGGCGGGGGGGGGGGGGGGGGGGTAATGTGCTTTGGGCAAGTAAGGAGACACCTAGTGGCAGCTTTTTTAAACACAAATAAAACATAGAAAATGTATATTTTTAAAACAAAGTACATTAGAAAGTATGTTTTATTTACCATAAGGAGAGCAATAGCAAAAATGAGTTTTAATGAGAGTGCCCATTTAAGTAAAGTGTTCATTTGCAGCAGTATAATGGGAGCTTATTGGTAACATATTCTATTGTACAGACCAATGTTTCCAAAACAGGGCACCTCCAGCTGTTGCAAAAATACAACTCCTGGCATGCTGGGAGTTGTAGTTTTGCAACGGCTGGAAACACACTGGTTTGGAAAAAAAATGATCTCCACACTAGAATATGTCATCTCTCGGTGCCAAACAGCTGCTATATTGATAGCCTTTGGCTGTCTGGGCATGCTGGGAGTTGTAGTTTTGCAACAGCTGAAGGCACACTGTTTGGAAAACTCTGGTACAGACAATAACATATGTCATGCTGGGAGTTGTAGTTTTACAACAGCTGGAGGCACCCTGGGAAACACTGTTATAGCTAAACACCTTGACCAAAGCAGGAGAGGCTTGCTGGCATCTGCTTGACATCAGGACACAAGGGAAACGCCTCCTACAACCATCCGCACACTGCACTGCTCCTCTACTGCCACCTGCTGGACACAGAGCGAAATACACACGTGCTTATTCAAAGTAAATTAACATAAGTCGATCTGTTCTGCAATAAACGTTGGACGTTCGGGAGGTTTTATAATTGCATTTGTTATTATGTCATAAATTCCAGATTAATCCGAGCCTTCATATCGAATACCTGGAGCAGATTTGCATGTCCCGGAATAGAGAATGTGAGAATCATTTGTACCGTATCGATCGACAAGTTGGCTTTAAAATACAAAATGCTGTAAAAATGATCGTCAAGAAATTATTTTCATCTACATTTTTGATTGTGCACTTACGGGAATATTTATACCTGGAAAATACACTGGAATATATGAGAATATTCAGCTGAACTCCATAGTATAAAGATGTCCCAATAGGGACGGCAGGGAGTGAGGTTATAGAGATGGAGAAAGCTTCATTACATTGAGTCCTAGGTAAGACAAATAGGCTCTGTTGGAGTTATGACAATTCGGGAGGTTATCCTGCAGTCCTATGTAAGACAAAATGTAAACTGTGACCTTCTTATAGGCTCTGCCAAAGAGAAAACCAGCCATGTTACATCTATAGATTATCACAGGTTATCATACTTACGATAATAGCCCCATTGTGTACAAGAATATACTGTAACTAATACAACTTGTACGAGAATATAACTCCTATAATACTGCCCCTATATACAAGAATATAACTACTATAATACTGCTCCTATATACAAGAATATAACTACTATAATACTGCCCCTATATACAAGAATATAACTACTATAATACTGCTCCTATATACAAGAATATAACTACTATAATACTGCTCCTATATACAAGAATATAACTACTATAATACTGCTCCTATATACAAGAATATAACTACTATAATACTGATCCTATATACAAGAATATAACTACTATAATACTGCCTCCTATATACAAGAATATTACTACTATAATACTGCCTCCTATATACAAGAATATAACTACTATAATACTGCTCCTATATACAAGAATATAACTACTATAATACTGATCCTATATACAAGAATATAACTACTATAATACTGCTCCTATATACAAGAATATAACTACTATAATACTGCCGATATGTACAAGAATATAACTACTATAATACTGCTCCTATATACAAGAATATAACTACTATAATACTGCCTCCTATATACAAGAATATAACTACTATAATACTGTCTCCTATATACAAGAATATAACTACTATAATACTGCTCCTATATACAAGAAAATATCTACTATAATACTGCTCCTATATGCAAGAATATAACTACTATAATACTTCTCCTATATACAAGAATATAACTACTATAATACTGCTCCTATATACAAGAATATAACTACTATAATACTGCTCCTATATACAAGAATATAACTACTATAATACTGCTTCTATATTCAAGAATATGACTACTATAATACTGCTCCTATATGCAAGAATATGACTACTATAATACTGCTCCTATATGCAAGAATATAACTACTATAATACTGCTCCTATATACAAAAATATAACTACTATAATACTGCTCTTATATACAAGAATATAACTACTGTTACGCCTAGCGCTCCGGGTCCCCGCTCCTCCCCGGAGCGCTCACGGCGTCTTTCTCCCTGCAGCGCCCCGGTCAGTCCCGCTGACCGGGAGCGCTGCACTGTTTTGGCCGTTGGGGATGCGATTCGCACAGCGGGACGCGCCCGCTCGCGAATCGCATCCCAGGTCACTTACCCGTCCCGGTCCCCTGCTGTCATGTGCTGGCGCGCGCGGCTCCGCTCTCTAGGGCGCGCGCGCGCCAGCTCTCTGAGACTTAAAGGGCCAGTGCACCAATGATTGGTGCCTGGCCCAATTAGCTTAATTGGCTCCCACCTGCTCCCTGGCTATATCTAGTCTCCTCCCTTGCACTCCCTTGCCGGATCTTGTTGCCTTGTGCCAGTGAAAGCGTTTAGTGTGTCCAAAGCCTGTGTACCTGAACTTCTGCTACCCATCCTGACTACGAACCTTGCCGCCTGCCCCCGACCTTCTGCTACGTCTGACCTTGCTTCTGCCTACTCCCTTGTACCGCGCCTATCTTCAGCAGCCAGAGAGGTGAGCCGTTGCTAGTGGATACGACCTGGTCACTACCGCCGCAGCAAGACCATCCCGCTTTGCGGCGGGCTCTGGTGAAAACCAGTAGTGGCTTAGAACCGGTCCACTAGCACGGTCCACGCCAATCCCTCTCTGGCACAGAGGATCCACTACCTGGAAGCCGAATCGTGACAGTAGATCCGGCCATGGATCCCGCTGAGGTGCCGCTGCCAAGTCTCGCTGATCTTCCCACGGTGGTCGCTCAGCAATCGCAGCAGATTGCCCAACAGGGACAGCAGCTGTCGCAGTTGACCGCCATGTTACAGCAAATTCTGCCTCTGCTACAGCAGCAACCATCTCCTCCGCCAGCTCCTGCACCTCCTCCGCAGCGAGTGGCCGCTCCTAACCTCCGCTTGTCCCTGCCGGACAAATTTGATGGGGACTCCAGACTCTGCCGTGGATTTTTGTCTCAGTGTTCCCTGCATATGGAGATGTTGTCAGACTTGTTTCCTACTGAACGGTCTAAGGTGGCATTCGTAGTAAGTCTTCTTTCAGGAAAGGCCTTGTCTTGGGCCACACCGCTCTGGGACCGCAATGATCCTGCCACAGCCACAGTCCAGTCCTTCTTTGCTGAAGTCCGAAGTGTCTTTGAGGAACCTGCCCGAGCCTCTTCTGCTGAGACTGCCTTGCTGAACCTGGTCCAGGGTAATTCTTCCGTTGGCGAGTACGCCATACAATTCCGTACTTTTGCTTCTGAACTATCCTGGAATAATGAGGCTCTCTGCGCGACCTTTAAAAAAGGCCTATCCAGTCGCATCAAGGATGTGCTGGCCGCACGAGAGATCCCTGCCAACCTCCAAGAACTCATCCATTTGGCTACCCGCATTGACATGCGTTTTTCTGAGCGACACCAAGAGCTCCGCCAGGAAAAAGACTTAGATCTCTGGGCACCTCTCCCACAGCATCCTTTGCAGTCTTCGCCTGGGCCTCCCGCCGAGGAGGCCATGCAAGTGGATCGGTCTCGCCTGACCCAGGAAGAGAGGAATCGCCGTAGAGAAGAAAATCTCTGTCTGTACTGTGCCAGTACTGAGCATTTCTTGGTGGATTGCCCTATCCGTCCTCCACGCCTGGGAAACGCACGCACGCACCCAGCTCACGTGGGTGTGGCATCTTTTGCTTCTAAGTCTTCTTCTCCACGTCTCACGGTGCCCGTGCGGATTTCCTCTACAGCCAACTCCTCCATCTCAGCCGTGGCCTGCTTGGACTCTGGTGCCTCCGGGAATTTTATGTTGGAGTCCTTTGTTAATAGATTCAGCATCCCGGTGACCCATCTCGTCAAACCGCTCTACATTTCCGCGGTCAACGGAGCCAGATTGGACTGCACCGTGCGTTACCGCACAGAACCCCTCCTGATGTCTATCGGACCCCACCACGAAAGGATTGAGTTCTTCATTCTCCCCAACTGTACCTCTGAGGTCCTCCTCGGTCTGCCTTGGCTCCGGCTTCATTCCCCCACCATTGATTGGACCACCGGGGAGATCAGGAACTGGGACTCTGCCTGCCACAGGAAGTGTCTCTCCCCCCCTCCCAGTCCCATCAGGCAAGCCTCTGTGCCTCCCCATGGCCCCCGTCCTGGTGTCACACTGCCCCGTGCCAGGCCTCGCCCTCTGCCCTCCCTCCCCATTCCCACTCCTGCTGTACTGCCTGCCGTTGAGGAAACCCTCCATTCTTTCCCGGTGTCCTCATCCCAGGGGAGGCAGTTACCGGACAAAGAGAAGGGGAGACCTAAGGGGGGGGGGTACTGTTACGCCTAGCGCTCCGGGTCCCCGCTCCTCCCCGGAGCGCTCACGGCGTCTTTCTCCCTGCAGCGCCCCGGTCAGTCCCGCTGACCGGGAGCGCTGCACTGTTTTGGCCGTTGGGGATGCGATTCGCACAGCGGGACGCGCCCGCTCGCGAATCGCATCCCAGGTCACTTACCCGTCCCGGTCCCCTGCTGTCATGTGCTGGCGCGCGCGGCTCCGCTCTCTAGGGCGCGCGCGCGCCAGCTCTCTGAGACTTAAAGGGCCAGTGCACCAATGATTGGTGCCTGGCCCAATTAGCTTAATTGGCTCCCACCTGCTCCCTGGCTATATCTAGTCTCCTCCCTTGCACTCCCTTGCCGGATCTTGTTGCCTTGTGCCAGTGAAAGCGTTTAGTGTGTCCAAAGCCTTTGTACCTGAACTTCTGCTACCCATCCTGACTACGAACCTTGCCGCCTGCCCCCGACCTTCTGCTACGTCTGACCTTGCTTCTGCCTACTCCCTTGTACCGCGCCTATCTTCAGCAGCCAGAGAGGTGAGCCGTTGCTAGTGGATACGACCTGGTCACTACCGCCGCAGCAAGACCATCCCGCTTTGCGGCGGGCTCTGGTGAAAACCAGTAGTGGCTTAGAACCGGTCCACTAGCACGGTCCACGCCAATCCCTCTCTGGCACAGAGGATCCACTACCTGGAAGCCGAATCGTGACAACTACTATAATACTGCCTCCTATATACAAGAATATAACTACTATAATACTGCTCCTATATACAAGAATATAACTACTATAATACTGCTCCTATATACAAGAATATAACTACTATAATACTGCTCCTATATACAAGAATATAACTACTATAATACTGCTCCTATATACAAGAATATAACTACTATAATACTGCTCCTATATACAAGAATATAACTACTATAATACTGCTCCTATATACAAGAATATAACTACTATAATACTGCTCCTATATTCAAGAATATGACTACTATAATACTGCTCCTATATGCAAGAATATAACTACTATAATACTGCTCCTATATACAAGAATATAAGTACTATAATATTGCTCCTATATACAAGAATATAACTACTATTATATTGCCCCTATATACAAGAATATAACTACTATTATATTGCCCCTATATACAAGAATATAACTCCTTTCTTCCACGACATCCGGCAGCACAGAAGGGAATTCCCGGCCTCTTTTATTCCCCCTAGGACCGCCCACCTATATACAAAAGACAAAAGAACAACCAATCCGCATCCAGACATCCCTATATATGACGCACACCTCCAAATGCAATTGTGTTTTTTTCTGTCCTCTTTTCTTCCTAGAAGGACTGTAAGTATAATTTGCCCACCGTTTTAATGTTTTTTTTTTTTTTTTTCTTTTTCTTTAGGTATAGCGTTAGTGTTCCAGCTTTTTTGCTGAGTGTCAATGTGGGTAACCCTGACTTTCCTAACGCTACCCCTGATGGTCCATGTGGGTTCCTGGACTAAATCAGTGGACCCTTTGGGTGTTAATACTGTATTGCCAGTTGTCAGTACGGGCTTATTACAGTGGCTTCCGGGAGTGATGTCCGCCATATCAGATGCTTATACAGCAGAGACTTGCAGCAGTAAGGTATTTACCTTTTGATTATTGGAGTTCCGGTTCGCGGCCATGTTGCTGGTGGCGTGCGCGCGTATTCACGCGAGGTTGGAGTCCGGGCGTCTGACGTCACCGGAAGTGGTAGTACTTCCGGGTCTCCGGACGGAGCGCGCGCTTTGTGTGTATTTAAAGCCGCTCAGTCTGGCGTGCTCTGCCCTTCTGGTGCAGGCAGCCGGACTCTCTGTTTCTCTAAGGTGTCCTGATGCTGTATTCCTTCTGAGAAGTCCAGACGTGTATTGTTTCTCTGCAGAGGCATTTTTTAGCTTTGGCTTATGGTGTCTCCTTATGTTTTACAGATGTCTAGTTCTACTTCTTCTAAGAAGAGAAAGTCTAAGGCTAAACACAGACTCTGTAAATCTTGTGACCAGCCTATTCCTGATATCCAAAGTGGGGATTTCTGTGAGATCTGTTTAAATCATTTGGAGCAGCATGATGGGACTGCTATGCCTGCCCTATGTGTCAGCTGTCTACAACCACTTCCAGCTGGGGCTACTTCCACAGTATGTGATAAATGTGCAGCTCCTCAAGGATCTTCTGAACTCCTACATGATATGAGAGGTTTCTTTAGTTGGTTTAAGGAACAGTTTGGTGCCTCATCTGGGCATTCCTCTAAGAAGAAGAAACTAGACATCAAGGAAAAGTTGTTTAAATCACCATCTCCTTCTTCCTCTGACTCCTCCTCTCATTCGGAGGATTCAGAGGTGGAATCAGATGACATTATTTCTGAAGATTATTTCTTATTTAAGAAAGAACTGGCAGATAAGCTGATTAAAGCAGTAAAAAGCAGCATGGAAACATCTAAGATCAGATCAGATGTGCAAGAGAAAGAAGAATTATATTATTTTCCTAAAAAGAAGTCCATTATGTTTTCTGGGCATGAAGTGCTGAGGTCCATAATGGAAAGGGAGTGGAAGAAGCCAGATCACAGGCTGGAACTAGGATCTAGATTCCGCGCAGTATATAAGCTTGACCCAGCGGAATCAGAGAGTTGGGGTGAACCATCTAAATTGGATCCTGCTGTGGCGGATTTATCCAAGAAGACTCTATTGCCTTCTGATGACTCTTCTATCTTAAAGGACGCCATGGATCGGAAAGCTGATGTCCTAACTAAAAGAGCATACTCCAATACTGCAGCATTGGCGAAAGCGGCCTTGTCTTCAGTTCCTGTAGCAAGAGCTCTTAGGTTGTGGCTTAGTCAATTAAGCAGAAATATTGAACAAGGTGTCTCAAGAGAAGAGTTACTAGATGAAGTAGCCACTTTAAAGACAGCAGCAGAGTTTGTGTGTGACTTTCCCGTTGATGTCACCAGAATCTGTGCCAAAAATATGGCGGTCTTAAATTCTGTAAGAAGGGCGATTTATGTAAAACCATGGTCTGGAGAGACTTCATCCAAGAATAATTTATGCGGTTTACCCTTTGAACCAGGTCACCTGATCGGCTCCCAGTTAGAGAAAATTCTGGGTCCTGCAAAGAAGGGAGAAAAACTAGCATTTCCATATTCCTTTAAAAAGAAGCCTTTTCGTCCCTATCGATTCAGAAAATCAGGTTTCAAAAGAAAACCCTTTCAAGAAAGAAGATTTAATAGACGACAGCATGAGAATAAAGGAAAGTCTTCCCATTCCAAGCAACTTAAATCAGAGTTTTGACAATTATTGCGACACGTCGGTAGGAGCAAGATTAACAAGATTCTTTCCCGCCTGGGAAGCTGTAACCTCAGACAAGTGGGTCCTAAGTATTATAGCGGATGGTTACAAACTAAATTTCCTCAGTTATCCAGTAGGAAAGTTTTGTCTAAACACAGAAGATCCAGTCATTTTTTCTCTTCTAGAAGATTTTCTAAACAAGAAGGCGCTAGAGCCAGTTCCAATTCTCCAACAAGGAAGTGGAGTTTATTCAAGGGTGTTCCCTGTGCCGAAACCTGGAGGCAGCTGGAGGCTGATCATAGATTTAAGATACGTAAACATATTCTTAAAGAAAGAAACGTTTCGCATGGACAATATAAGATCTGCCACAGGTATTGTTCAAGAACAAGATTGGATGGTGTCCCTCGACTTAAGCGATGCTTATCTTCACATACCTATACATGTCTCCTCAAGAGCTTTCCTGAGGGTAGCTGTCAAGAAAGAAGGAAGAATTCATCACTTTCAATTCCGTGCCATGCCTTTCGGGTTGTCCCCCGCACCGAGGGTATTTACGAAAGTAGTAATAACCCTGGTAGCTTCGCTTCGTCTGAAAGGAGTCCAGATTATACCATACCTGGACGATTGGCTCTTGATAGCTCAGTCTCAAGATCTCCTGCTTTTCCATCTCAACATCACCTTGCATCTTCTGTCGTCAGTCGGCTTCATTTTGAATCAGACAAAGTCGGATCTTATTCCAAGAAGGAAGAGGATGTTTCTGGGTCTGATCATAGACTCTATGTGTATGAAAGTGTTTCTACCTCTAGAGAAGCAACAGAAGATAAAGTCGCAGATACGGTATCTAATTTCTGTTCCAGTGACATCTATCAGAACAGCCATGAGAGTCTTGGGCCTGCTAACGGCAGCTATCGAAGCGGTTCCCTGGGCCAGGAGTCACATCAGGGAATTGCAGTCCGAGATTTTGACAGTCTGGAATCGCAAGATCAGCTCGTTATCAAGCCATCTTTCCTTGTCAGTAAGAACCCGTCAGGCTCTCAAATGGTGGTTGGTCCCAGAGAATCTTTCAAGAGGCAACAGTTTCAAACAAGTAACAATGGAAGTGGTAACTACGGATGCATCAAAACAGGGCTGGGGAGCTCATCTGGGCTCTCAGGGGGTCCAGAAACCATGGTCTCAAGAAGAGAGACAATTCTCTTCCAACTTGCGGGAACTAAGGGCCATCAGACTAGCTTTGATTCATTTTACTCCTTGGCTCAAGAACAGAGCAGTCTTAGTCCAATCGGACAATTCTGTATCAGTTTTCTATCTTCAGAAGCAGGGAGGAACGAGAGCACAATTGCTCCAGAGAGAATGCAAGATGTTATTTCTTTGGGCAGAAAACCATTTCACAGCCCTTACTGCCGTCCACATAAAAGGGACTCTAAATGTTCATGCAGATCTGCTCAGTCGAGTAACCCTGGATCCCAACGAATGGGAGCTCAATCCCAAGTATTTTTCCCAGATCATCAGGAGATGGGGATGCCCGGAATGGGACCTAATGGCAACTCGCCAGAACAAGAAGCTGAAGAAATTTTGCTCCCTATACAAACAAGATCAGCCGGATCATCTAGATGTTCTGACACTCAACTGGGAGAATCTTTGTGCGTATCTTTTCCCTCCAGTCCCTCTACTGTCAAGAATTCTGAAAAAGATTATTCAAGAGAAACCATCAGTAATCCTTCTAGCTCCATTCTGGCCGCGCAGGGCCTGGTTCCCGTTGTTGCTTCGTTTGTCCAAGGGGGATTATTGGAAGCTGCCACTTCACAAGGACCTCCTGATACAGAGAGGGTTCTGTCATCAACACCTGGACAGAATCCATTTAACTGCCTGGAATTTGAAAGATCCAGATTTCGTAATGTAGGTCTCTCAGATGAAGTCATCCAGACTTTATTGTCTGCTCGCAAGGAGTCCACTAATGCTTTATACTCCAAATTGTGGCGAAAATTCTTATATTGGAAGAAGGATAGAGGAGACCCTGAAATTACAGTACCTGTCATTCTTCAGTCTTTACAGGAGGGGTTTGCTAGAGGGTTAAAACCCAATACGCTGCGTGTACATTTGACTGCAATCAATTCCTTTACAGATGGAAAATTTATGTTACAACCATTGATAACAAGATTTTTTAAAGCATTGAAGAATCTAAGGCCTAGAGTAAAGCCTCCTATTGCTCCATGGGATCTCTCCCTGGTGTTACGAAAACTGACCGGTCCTCCTTTTGAACCAGCTAAAGAAGTGGACATAAAATGGCTCTCTCTAAAAGCTCTATTTCTGGTAGCAATCACGTCTGCAAAGAGACTTGGTGAATTACAGGCTCTCTCCTCCCGCTCTCCTTATATTAGGTTCACTCAAGATGGAGTCTTATTAAGAACAGTCCCTTCATTTGCACCTAAGGTACCCTCTGAAAGTAATATCAACAGGGAAATATTCCTACCTGTATTCCATCCCCCATCTGGAGAAGATCAGCATCTTTGTTCTCTGGATGTCAAGTCTATTCTTCTTTGTTATCTGGAAAGAGTGAGTGCCTTCAGGAGGGATGAGAATTTATTCCTTCAGTTTGCAGGCCCTAGAAAGGGGTTTAAAGCAGCAAAGGACACTCTCGCAAGGTGGATCAAATCGTCCATTTCTGAAGCATATAAACAAGAAGGTAGAGAACCTCCTTTTCCACTTAAAGCCCATTCCACTCGGGCAACAGCTGCCTCTTGGGCAGAGAGAGCGGAAGTCCCTGTGAGTGACATCTGTTATGCGGCCTCGTGGTCTACTCCGTCCACGTTTATCAAGCACTACAGGCTAGACACGGAGTCAGAGAGTCCAGCCTTTAGCACTGGGGTTTTGTCAGCAGCATATAATATTCAACCCTCCCCTGTTTGATAGCTAGCGATATCCCTTCTGTGCTGCCGGATGTCGTGGAAGAAAGTTAAAATTATTTTTACCTGTAATTTTGCTTTCTTCGAGACAGAAGGCAGCACATACTACCCTCCCAATAAATTATATTTGCATCAAGAAAAGAGTCTAGTCATTTACACAATTGCATTTGGAGGTGTGCGTCATATATAGGGATGTCTGGATGCGGATTGGTTGTTCTTTTGTCTTTTGTATATAGGTGGGCGGTCCTAGGGGGAATAAAAGAGGCCGGGAATTCCCTTCTGTGCTGCCTTCTGTCTCGAAGAAAGCAAAATTACAGGTAAAAATAATTTTAACTATAATACTGCTCCTATATACAAGAATATAACTACTATAATACTGCTCCTATATACAAGAATATAACTACTATAATACTGCTCCTATATACAAGAATATATCTACTATAATACTGCTCCTATATACAAGAATATAACTACTATAATACTGCTCCTATATACAAGAATATAACTACTATAATACTGCCCCTATGTACAAGAATATAACTATTATAATACTGCCTCCTATATACAAGAATATAACTACTATAATACTGCTCCTATATATAAGAATATAACTACTATAATACTGCTCCTATATATAAGAATATAACTACTATAATACTGCTCCTATATGCAAGAATATAACTACTATAATACTGCTCCTGTATACAAGAATATGACTACTATAATACTGCTCCTATATACAAGAATATAACTACTATAATACTGCCCCTATGTACAAGAATATAACTACTATAATACTGCCTCCTATATACAAGAATATAACTACTATAATACTGCTCCTATATATAAGAATATAACTACTATAATACTGCTCCTATATATAAGAATATAACTACTATAATACTGCTCCCTATATACAAGAATATAACTACTATAATACTGCTCCTATATACAAGAATATAACTACTATAATACTGCTCCTATATACAAGAATATAACTACTATAATACTGACACCTATATACAAGAATATAACTACTATAATACTCCTCCTATATACAAGAATATAACTACTATAATACTGCTCCTATATACAAGAATATAACTACTATAATATTGCTCCCTATATACAAGAATATAACTACTATAATACTGCTCCTATATACAAGAATATAACTACTATAATACTGCTCCTATATACAAGAATATAACTACTATAATACTGTCTCCTGTATATCAGATTATAGGTATATGAAATATTTGGTAATCTCTCTATTAGTCCTGTGTAATCTTTGCAGGTACAGATTATAGTAATAACACATAATACACCAGTTATAGTCTCTTCCTCCTCAGCGGCTGCAGCTTCCCCCTCCCCCCGGATACTGTATGTTTCTCGCCTGTGCAGTAAAATGAATGTTTCATCAGAATATCAAAGGCTGTGCACATGGAGGAGTTTGTCAAGGATACAAGAGCGAGGAAAGACTAAAACACAGGCTGCGTCTGTGAACTGAGAATCTGCAACTCTGGCGCGATGATCAGGCGGCAGCGGCCGCGTCTATAATGAGCGATTCCTCTTATCGCCCAATTCTCATAAGGTTGGGGGCAGGAATGTAATAAGATCTCCCGTCATGAATATTACATGGACCAACTTTCCTTATCTGAGGACTTGTCCCCTCTTCTGCATGTTCTGTAGCGTCGCCCACGGCAAAATGACTTGTGTATTACATCAGATTTATCTGTATAGTATAGACAGAGCTGGATGTGTGTGTGCAAGATACTGATGCAGCAGAGCTCAGCTCTACAGAGGACTGGGGTGTATGTGCATTGTGGTGGCTTCATCTGATACCAAAGTATCTATAAAAGGAAGAGTTCTGTGAAATATGAGAGCATAGATAGATAGATAGATAGATAGATAGATAGATAGATAGATAGATAGATAGATATGAGATATAGAGATATGATATAGATAGATAGATATGAGATAGATAGATAGAGATGAGATAGATAGATATGAGATAGATAGATAGATAGATATAAGATAGATAGATAGATAGATATGAGATAGATATATATGAGATAGATAGATAGATATGAGATAGATAGATAGATATATAGATATGAGATAGATAGATAGATAGATAGATATGAGATAGATAGATAGATAGATAGCTATGAGATAGATAGATATGAGATAGATAGATAGATATGAGATAGATAGATATGAGATAGATAGATAGATAGATATGAGATAGATAGATAGATATGAGATAGATAGATAGATATGAGATAGATAGATAGATAGATATGAGATAGATAGATAGATAGATATGAGATAGATAGATAGATATGAGATAGATAGATAGATGTGAGATAGAAAGATAGATAGATAGATATGAGATAGATAGATATGAGATAGATAGATATGAGATAGATAGATATGAGATAAATAGATATGAGATAGATAGATATGGGAGAGATAGATATGAGATAGATAGATAGATATGAGATAGATAGATAGATATGGGATAGATAGATATGAGATAGATAGATAGACAGTACTAGAGATTGTCAGGACATGCTGGTAGGTGCAGTGTCCCTCCAACTAGACCTGAGGGTCTATGACGTCTTCATGTAGAATAGGCTATAGCTTCTCCTATATGTCTTGAAGGAATATGAGAGGAGCAGAATAGCACAGGGCTGAGTCTGGTGTCATTTACCTGCTGATCTCCTGATCCTGGCAGCACCATCTCTTGTCTGACACTGATCATAGACATGGGATCAGGTAGTGATTGTGGTGATTCTGACTCATCTCTGTTAAAGCCTTCGCTCCGGCCGCACATGTCGGCTGCGAGCACATTGTCCCTGCTCCCGGCGAGGCCGGGATTCGCATAGCGGGACGCGCACGCATGCGAATCCCGGCCCGTCACTTACCTCACTCCTCTGCCACCTCCTCCACTGTGTCTCAGCTCCAACGCGCGTGTCCCCATTTCCTAGGGCGCGCGCGCAATGGAGCTCTGAAATTTAAAGGGCCAGTACGCCCATAATTATGTGTAACAACACTAGAACGCCCAAAATTATGTGCAACAACACTACTCTATAAGTCCCTGCACCTCCCTTACTTCTCTGCCGGATCTTCAGTGCTCATTGCCTAAGAGAATGTGTTCCCATTGCCTGTTTTACCTCCCCATGTTTCTAGACCTTCCTGCAACGTTTTTTGACTACAAACCTTTGCCGCCTGCCTTGACCTTCTGCTACGTTGAGTACGCCTCTGCCTTATCCTCCGGTACCTCGCTTTGCCCAGTAACCTGAGTGGTCGATCCGTATTGGGGGTAGTGACCTGGGTGTCGCCTGCCTCAGCAAATCCATCCTGCCTTGCGGATGGCTCTGGTGAAGACCAGCGGCACCTTAGACTCCGCTCCCCGATACGGTCTGAGTCATCTGCCACACAGGTAGAGGATCCACATCCAGCTCCGTGACAGCCCGCATTCAAGTTTGTGACAGCAAGATCTGGCCATTGATCCAACTGGCGTTCCTCTGCGTGATAACTCGGACCTTGCACCTATCGTGGCGCTTCAGTCCCAGCAGTTGGCCCAGCAGGCACAGCAGCTTAACCAGCTAACCACCATGATGCAGCAGTTGCTTTCTGCTCAGCAGCCACTGCCACAGCCTTCGTCATTAGTCTCCTGTCTGGAAGGGCTTTGGCCTGGGCAACCCCTCTGTGGGATCGCAGGGATGTCGTCACTACTAATCTCCAGGCATTCCTGAAGGAATTTCGCACTGTCTTCGAGGAACCTGCTCAAGCCTCCTCCGCAGAGACAGCTCTGCTGAATCTTTCTCAGGGCAACTCCACGCGAGTATGCTATCCGGTTCCGAACCATGGCGTCGGAGTTGTCCTGGAATAATGAAGCTCTCTGCGCTACCTTCAAGAGAGGATTATCGAGTTAAATTAAGGATGTCCTCGCAGCCCGGGAATTGCCATCTACCTTGAACGAACTTATACAATTGCATCCCGGATAGATATCTGTTTCTCCCAGCGATGAGAGGAATTACGACGAGAAAGGGAATCTGCACGACCTCTGTACTTTCCTCATCTGGCGCCAGTCTTCCTCCAACCACCACAACCTTCTTCGTTGCCTCCCGCAGTGGAGGCTATGCAGGTGGATCGGTCTCGCTTGACCCTGCAGGAAAGGACTCGCTGACGAACCAAAAATCTTTGTCTTTACTGCTCCAGTGCCGACCACTTCCTTGAGGACTGTCCTCTGCGCCCTCAGCCACAGGGAAATGCTCGCACCTGGGGTTTGTAGGAGAGGCCTCCCTAGGTGTGATTTCCTCTTCTCCACGCTTAAATTTGATGGTCCAGCTTCTTCTTCCCTCCAAATAGATCATTTCTGTTCTGGCCTTCCTGGACTCTGGCTCTGTGGAAAACTTTATTGATGTCTCTCTTGTCCATAAGTATCGTCTGCCTGTGTCCCGCCTTCTGAAACCCCTGGACATCTCTACGGTCAATGGAGAAAGACTGGACTGTACCGTGCTATACTGCACAGAACACCTGACTATGCAGGTCGGAGTCTCACATAAGGAGAACTTGTCCTTCTACGTACTCCCACACTGTACTTCTCCTCTCCTGCTTGGTCTACCATGGTTACAGTTCAATGCCCCACAGCTGAATTGGGAAACTGGAGAAGTCCTACGCTGGGGTCAACATTGTAACAGCCATTGTATCCATGTATGTGTTACTAAGTTGAAACCAACTTCTAGACCTCTGCCTGGACTGCCTTCTTTCCTCCAGGACTTTGTGGACGTTTTCAGCGAAAAGCAAGCTGAAGTATTGCCTCCACACCGTCCCTACGATTGCCCTATAAATTTACTACCCGGCACCACTCCTCCCAGAGGCAGAATTTACCCCTTGTCTGTTCCAAAAACCCAGGCCATGGCAGACTACATCCAAGAAAATCTTAGAAAGGGGTTTATCAGGAAGTTCCCTTTTCCTGCCGGGGCTGGGTTCTTCTTCGTTGAAAAAAAAGATGGTTCTTTGCGACCTTGTGTCGACTACCGTGGTTTCAATAAAATTACTGTAAAGAACCGCTATCCACTACCTCTAATCTCAGAATTATTTGATTGCCTGAGAGGTGCCAGAATCTTCTCAAAACTTGATCTACGTGGGGCATATAATTTGATTCACATTTGTAAAGGGCACGAATGGAAGACCACGTTTAATACCCGTGATGGACATTTCGAGTATCCATTTGGACTCTTGACTCTGTAATGCTCCAGCAGTCTTTCAAGAGTTTGACAACAATATTTTTCGGGATCTTCTATACTCCTGTGTCGTAGTCTATTTGGATGACATACTCATCTATTAGCCCAATCTTCAATCTCATCGCTCTCACCTCTGCCAAGTCTTACAGTGTCTCTGTGAAAATCGTCTCTATGCCAAACTGGAAAAATGCACATTTGAAAAAAACAGTCTTCCTTTCTTGGGCTATATTGTTACAAGTGAAGGTCTCCAAATGGATCCCGACAAGTTGTCTGCAGTTCTAGACTGGCCTCAACTGTCTGGTGTGAAAGCAACCCAGCGCTTCCTTGGTTTTGCCAACTACTATCGGCAATTTATACCTCACTACTCCCCTCTGGTAGCTCCCATCATCTCCCTTACCAAAAAGACGGCTAATCCAAGGGTTTGGACACCAGAGGCTGAAGTGCTTTCAAACAGTTGAAGTCCGCCTTTGCTTCTGCTCCTGTTTTATCCAGACCTGATCCTTGCAAGCCATATTTCTTGGAAGTGGATGCTTCCTCAGTAGGAGCTGGGGCAGTTTTAACACAAAAGTCTACTAAAGGGAGAACTTTAACCTGCAGCTTTTTCTCTAAAACCTTCTCCCCTGTGGAGAGAAACTATACTAAACTATACTATCATAGATCGAGAGCTCTTAGCCATTAAGCTGGCCTTAGTAGGGTGGCGTGACCTCTTGGAAGGTTCGGTACATCCTGTCACCATTTATTCAAACCACAAGAATCTGCTTTATCTTCAGTCAGCTCATCGTCTCAATCCACGAAAGGCCCGATGGTCTTTATTCTTCTCCAGATTCAACTTCTTCATCCACTTCCGTCCTGCAGAAAAGAATGTCCGAGCTGACGCTCTCTCCTGGTCTTCAGATGTGCACAACGGTGAATCTCTTCCAAAGCATATTATCCCGCCGGAGCGTCTCATTTCTACAGCACCAGCAAGTCTCCAACATCTACCTCCTGGAAAAACTTACGCATCACCTCGTATGAAACTCAGAGTCTTGAAATGGGGACATTCTTCTCTTCTGGACGGACATCCTGGTATTCGTAAATCCCTACAGCTCATCTCCAGGCATTACTGGTGGCCAACCTTGAAAAAGGATGACGTTGATTTTGTTCAGTCCTGCTCAGTCTGTACCCGGTTCCAAGCCTACAGGTCTGTTTCAGCCCTTGGCAGTTCCTGAGCTTCCTTGGTCTGATATTGCCATGGATTTCATTACAGACCTTCCATCTTCCCAAGGTAATACTGTCATATGGGAGGTAGTGGATCGATTTTCGAAGATGGCTCATTTCGTACCGCTACCTGGCCTCCCATCAGCACCACAACTTGCCAAGCTTTTTCTTCATCATATCTTTCGTTTGCATGGACTTCCTTCCCATATTGTCTCCGACCGAGGGGTTCAGTTTGTCTCTAAATTCTGGCTGGTCCCTGTGCTCACGTCTACAAATCAAGTTGGATTTCTCCTCAGCTTACCATCCCCAATCCAATGGACAGATCGAGAGGGTGAATCAGGGGTTGGGAGACTATCTACGCCATTTTATTTCTGCACGTCAAGATGACTGGGTCGATCTGCTACCATGGGCTGAATTATCCTACAATCACAAGGATTCCGATTCCTCAGATGCTTCTCCCTTCTTTGTGGTCTATGGACTTCACCCTCGTCCTCCTCATCCTTTGTCATCTTCCTCTGGAGTTCCTGCTGTTGATGAACAAGAGCAGAATTTTTCTTCCATCTGGCAAAAGGCACGTCTTTCCCTTCTACAGGCTACTTCTCGTATGAAAGTTCAGGCAGACAAGAAGAGACGTCCTCCTCCTGAGTATTCTCCTGGTGACAAAGTCTGGCTATCCACTAAATATATCCGTTTCAAGATACCCAGTTATAAACAAGGTCCTCGTTATCTGGGTCCCTATAAAGTCAAGAAGAGGCTCAATCCTGTGGCTTATTCCCTCCATCTTCCCTCCTCCCTCTGGATCCCGAATTCTATCCATGTTTCTCTCCAGAAATCAGCCGTCTTCAACCGTTTTTCTCCAAGGGACATCTCTCCTGCTCCCATCTCTGGTACCTCAGATGTTTATGTTGTAAAGGAAATCTTGGACTCTAAGTTCGTCAGAGGAAAACGCTTTTTTCTGGTTGATTGGGAAGATTTTGGCCCAGAGGAGAGGTCTTGGAAGCCGCAGGACAATATTCTGGACAAAGACCAGCTCAAGAAATTCCTTAGCCGCAAAAAGAGGGGGAGACCAAAAGGGGGGGGGGGGGGTACTGTTACAGCCTTCGCTCCGGCCGCATATTACTGTTACGTGTCCTCATGCGAATCTCGGCCAGTCACTTACCTCGCTCATCTGCCACCTCCTCCACTGTGTCTCAGCTCCAGCGTGCGTGTCCCCGTCTCCTAGGGCATGCACACGCTGGAACTCTGAAATTTAAAGGGCCAGTACGCCCATAATTATGTGTAACACCTGACACTACTCTATAAGTCCCTACACCTCCCATACTTCTCTGCCGGATCTTCAGTGCTCATTGCCTAAGAGAAAGCGTTCCCATTGCCTGTTTTGCCTACCCATGTTTCCAGACCTTCCTGCTACGTTTTTTGACTCCGAACTTTTGCCGCCTGCCTAGACCTTCTGCTACGTGACTACGGCTCTGCCTTATCCTCCGATACCTCGCTTTGCCCAGTAACCTGTGTGGTTGATCCGTATTGGGGGTAGCGACCTGGGTGTCGCCTGCCGCAGCAAATCCATCCAGCCTAGCGGCGGGCTCTGGTGAAGACCAGCGGCACCTTAGATTTCCTCTCACTGTGAAAACCTTTGACCAGTCACAGAGACATCACAAAAGTTTTCACAAGTTGAGGTCTCAATGCTGGGACCTCCACCAATCAGGAAAAGAGGCAAAAGGGAATGTTAGGTTTGTATTTCACAGCCTCATAGACTTATTAAAGAAGATATGTTCTTGTACATATGGGCAGTATTATAGTAGTTATATTCTTGTATATAGGAGCAGTATTATAGTAGTTATGGGTGGGAAGCCAGAAGAAGCTCAGTGAACGAGCGATACAATTGTTGCACACCCGCACCCTGCATCCCCCCGATAACCCCCCTGTACTGCCCTGCCGTGGATATACGAAAACTTCATGAAAATAAAGAAGAATTTTTTACTGCACCTGGGTGAGTCGTCCGTCTATTCTTTTTCTCTTTGATGAATATTATAGTAGTTATATTCTTGTATATAGGGAGCAGTATTATAGTAGTTATATTCTTGTATATAAGAGCAGTATTATAGTAGTTATATTCTTGTATATAGGGAGCAGTATTATAGTAGATATATTCTTGTATATAGGAGCAGTATTATAGTAGTTATATTCTTGTATATAGGAGCAGTACTATAGTAGTTATATTCTTGTATATAGGGGCAGTATTATAGTAGTTATATTCTTGTATATAGGGGCAGTATTATAGTAGTTATATTCTTGTATATAGGAGCAGTATTATAGTAGTTATATTCTTGTGTATAGGAGCAGTATTATAGTAGTTAAATTCTTGTATATAGGAGCAGTATTATAGTAGTTATATAATATTCTTGTATATAGGAGCAGTATTATAGTAGTTAAATTCTTGTATATAGGAGCAGTATTATAGTAGTTATCCATATAGTTAAGAAGAAAGTACAGGCAACTCACCACGTTGTAGTAACTTCGTGTTTATTACTGGGACATGCAGGTAAAGCGGCTCCACGCCACACCGGGATGCCGAACACTAGTGCGTTAACCGATGACAGCTGTTTCTTTCCTTTCAGGAACTTCAACAGATCATCGATTATAGTAGTTATATTTTCGTAAATAGTAGGCAGTATTATTATTATTATTATTTTTTTTTTAGTAATAGTAGGCAGTATTATAGGGCGTTTTTATTCTAACTATGGTTCCATTATACTAGTCACAGAATTTTCTTCTGTTTTTCTAGTGCTCGGAACTTCCTTGGAGCCACCAGTAAACATTTCAAGCTTTTCTCCTTTTCTAAGGTTTAATATCTTAACCTGAGACCATTAGCACAAAAAAAAAAAAAAAAAAAAAAAAAAAGGAAAAGCAAACAAAGAAACAAACAAGTTATCCAGAACTATAAAAGTGAACCTGTGAACTAATGAAAATAACAGTCGTGCTGCGGACGCCTTAGGCTGTGCTTTACCTTTCTCCAGACACCGGGGGAAGTACAAGGAACACATTTTGCAGAACCTAAAGGTCATTTTCCCTTTCGAGCTGTGTCCTATTTAATAGCTACATCACTGCGCAGCTTAGGAAGTGGCGACGGTTTATTCCCTTTAAAAGGCTTAGGCTTTGATGTTTTTGGGAGGTCTGGGAAGCAAGTGTATTTAGAGAAAATTGTAATGGAAAGGTATTTTGAAATATAAAATGTCTTTGGCAATACTAGAGAGATGAAAAGAGACGGCCATTATAGGAAGCCCAGAGCGGCTAAATGCATATTTAGAACATGTAAAGATTCTGTGAACATTACGAGACGTATGTGGACAGATGGAAGTCATTCTCTACAAGGTTAATGCACCTTCTAATGCTTCATCTCTATCAGGGCTGGCTCTGCCTATAGGCAAAATAGGCAGCCGCCTAGAGCACACACTTGATGGGGGCGCAGCTCTAACCGCAGCAATAAAGTTTGCCAGCATTTGAAGAACCCTGCAATCTAGCAAAACAATTTCAGTGTGTTAGCCCAGGAGTAAGGAGATTAGATGAGGAGGAGGTTTGTTACAGTGTGTCACCCCAATAGTAGGGAGATTACATGAGGAGGAGGTTTGTTACAGTGTGTCACCCCAGTAGTAAGGAGATTACATGAGGAGGAGGTTTGGTACAGTGTGTCACCCCAGTAGTAAGGAGATTACATGAGGAGGAGGTTTGTTACAGTGTGTCACCCCAGTAGTAAGGAGATTACATGAGGAGGAGTTTTGTTACAGTGTGTCACCCCAGTAGTTAGGTGATTACATGAGGAGGAGGTTGGTTACAGTGTGTCACCCCAGTAGTAAGAAGATTACATGAGGAGGAGGTTTGTTACAATGTGTCACCCCAGTAGTAAGGAGATTACACGAGGAGGAGGTTTGTTACAGTGTGTCACCCCAGTAGTAAGGAGATTACATGAGGAGGGGGTTTGTTACAGTGTGTCACCGCAGTAGTAAGGAGATTACATGAGGAGGAGGTTTGTTACAGTGTGTCACCCCAGTAGTAAGGAGATTGCATGAGGAGGAGGTTTGTTACAGTGTGTCACCCCAGTAGTAAGGAGATTACATGAGGAGAAGGTTTGTTACGGTGTGTCACCCCAGTAGTAAGGAGATTACATGAGGAGGAGGTTTGTTACAGTGTGTCACCCCAGTAGTAAGGAGATTACATGAGGAGGAGGTTTGTTACAGTGTGTCACCCCAGTAGTAAGGAGATTACATGAGGAGGAGGTTTGTTACAGTGTGTCACCCCAGTAGTAAGGAGATTACATCAGGGGCGGCAACATTAGCTTTTGATTAGGTTGGCAGAAATCCTTACACCAGGCCTGATCTCTATGGATAGTTACTCTCTGTATCCTTTACAAAGTCTTATAGTCCCATATCTGACACTGACTAGACTGGGGTGAGGAGTCTATGGACCCCCTCCGGTTTTCACGTGGACTTTAATGCAGGAAGTTATCCAGATCATAGTCATGGATTGAAGGTGCAATAATGGGGTGTAAAAGTTGAGGGTCTAAACTAGAAACATTGTGTAAGACCAGAGCCAGGAGTAGGACAATCCAGAAGACAAGGCAAGAGTGCAGTCAATCACAAGGCCAAAGTCATGATCAGGATCAGAACGAAATAGAAAAAGGAAAAAGAATTGTGGAAGGATGAACCGTAATCGGCAAATGCCGTGAAGCACATGAGGGTTTCTTCAAACTCTGCCGGTCACCCAACCTGCTGTCACTTGGAGACTCCAGCTGCCACTAGCAACCTGAGAGGGACAGTGGCTGAGGAAGGACAATCACGGCCAGGATCCACCGAGCCGTGGCTGATGGAGCCCAAGAGAGGTGAGTTTGGTGGCCTAGTAACCTGATGTGATCAAGTTATAGAGCCACTGAGACCTAGTGTGGAATCAGGGAGCAGTGAGTAACACTTTAAGGTCACGGTAAGGGAAACCCACCAATTATCGTATCCGAGGGATGGTCCTCTCAAACATATGGGGAGTATAGTGATTGATGGAACTGGAAATATGAACTTGAAATATGAACTGGAATTGAGTATAATGCAGAAATCTCTTAAAGGGGTACTCTGCTACTAGACATGTCATTCTCTATCCATTGGATAGGGGATAAGATGTCTGATCGCAGGGATCCTGCCGCTGGGACCCTCGCGATGTGCAGCAGAGGGGTTGGGCGGGAGGGTGGGTTGTGATGTCACACCAAGCCCCCTCAATGAAAGGCTATGCCACGCCCCCTCCCAAAGACTTTCATTGAGGAGGTGTGGCATGATGTCATGATGGGCGTGGTCGTGACATCACAATCCCG
Source organism: Hyla sarda (assembly GCF_029499605.1). Classification (NCBI taxonomy): domain Eukaryota; kingdom Metazoa; phylum Chordata; class Amphibia; order Anura; family Hylidae; genus Hyla; species Hyla sarda. The sequence goes on along the minus strand of NC_079190.1, from coordinate 507,808,993 downwards.
CTCCAAGCGTTCAGAACAAAATGTTCTGAACTCTGGGACAGCAGAGTACCCCTTCAAGCTGTTTGCAGGATAAAACTCACTTGGATGAAACCCGATCTGTGCAGAACTCGATGGACTCTTGTCTTTTTTAACCTTACAAACTATGTTACTATTGTAGTATGTATGTTACTTTATTACCCCAACGTGCCGTTTTAATACTCTACTGTACCTTTACTACAGCAGCCGGCCCATGGAACTGTGGCATTTCCTTGTAAAAACCTTGGGCCACGTGACAACCATGACAAGATTTGGCTCCCCATAAGCCCCCGCCATACTACTGGTGCATTTCCCCAGCTGTTGTCTCTAGTTTCCTAAGTCCACTGGGTTACCTTCCATTGTTACCTCCTGAAATCTCTAATCGCAGGGGTCAGCTGGGGACCCCCACAATCTCCATGCTGCACCGGGTGTTTGTTTAGAGCGTCGGATGCAGTGCTGGAGGCTAGTGACATCACAGCCACACACCCTCAATGCAAGTCTATAGGAGGGGGTGTGACGGCCGTCACGCCCCCTCCCATAGATTTGCATTGAGGGGGCATGGCTGTGACATCATGAACCTCCGCCCTGCATCACCAGTCATGTTCGCTCCGTGCGCCGGGTGTCTGGGGTGCCACAGCTGAGATTACGGGGGTCCCCAGCAGCGGGATAGGGGATAAGATGTCCAGGGGAGGAGTACCCCTTTAACCATCCAGGTCTTTTAAGCACCGAGCACATGTAAATAAATTAACGCCCAACTCTTTGGCTGTGATCGTTTTGTAACTTCACTCATTAATCCAGAGCCGAGGTTTGTATATTATGTAAGGATCGACTATCGCAGCGTGATGCGAAAATTGTTTCATTTAATCTTTCCAATTCCATCTATCAAAACAATAACAATGTATCACATTTCTTCCATGTCTTTGATACATCACTATACTCATGATGGTGGAGTAGATATGAATACACCTCTTGTGTCTGATCCTGCGCTGCTGCGGTATTACAGCTCAATGTGATTGGATCAGAGTAATGAATGCAATAGACTTTATATCACAACTGATTTATTATAACAGATCAGGGCTGCAATAAAATGAGATAGGAGAGTTACATATGATAGATTAGTGGTTAGCACTGGTGGAATAATTACAGGTAGATGGTTTATTATACAGTCCTATGGTCACAGCCACCATTGCCTCTACAGATGTCCTCCGATCACAGCCACCATTGCCTCTACAGATGTCCTCCAATCACAGCCACCATTGCCTCTACGGATGTCCTCCGATCACAGCCACCATTGCCTCTATAGATGTCCTACGGTCACAGCTACTGTTGCCTCTACAGATGTCCTCCGATCACAGCCACCATTGTCTCTACAGATGTCCTCCGATCATAGCCACCATTGTCTCTACAGATGTCCTCTGATCACAGCCACCATTGTCTCTACGGATGTCCTCCGATCACAGCCACCATTGTCTCTACAGATGTCCTCCGATCACAGCCACTGTTGCCTCTACAGATGTCCTCCGATAACAGCCACTGTTGCCTCTACAGATTTCCTCCGATAACAGCCACTGTTGCCTCTACAGATGTCCTCCGATCACAGCCACTGCTGCCTCTACAGAGGTCCTCCAATCACAGTCAGCATTCCCTCTACAGATGTTCTCCGATCACAGCCACTGTTGCCTCTACAGATGTCCTCCAATCACAGTCAGCATTCCCTCTACAGATGTCCTCCGATCACAGCCACTGTTGCCTCTACAGATGTCCTTTGATCACAGTCAGCATTCCCTCTACAGATATCCTCCGATCACAGCCACTGTTGCCTCTACAGATGTCCTCCGATCACAGCCACTGTTGCCTCTACAGATGTCCTCCGATAACAGCCACTGTTGCCTCTACAGATGTCCTCCGATAACAGCCACTGTTGCCTCTACAGATGTCCTCCGATAACAGCCACTGTTGCCTCTACAGATGTCCTCCGATAACAGCCACTGTTGCCTCTACAGATGTCCTCCGATCACAGCCACTGTTGCCTCTACAGATGTCCTCCGATAACAGCCACTGTTGCCTCTACAGATGTCCTCCGATCACAGCCACTGTTGCCTCTACAGATGTCCTCCGATAACAGCCACTGTTGCCTCTACAGATGTCCTCCGATCACAGCCACCTTTGCCTCTATAGATGTCCTCCGATCACAGCCATTGTTGCCTCTACAGATGTCCTCCAATCACAGCCACCATTGCCTCTACAGATGTCTTCCGGTCACTGCCACCAGTACCTCTACAGATGTCCATCAGTCACAGTCACAGTTCCCTTTACATATGTCCTTTAAACACAGCCACCACTGCCTCTACAGATGTCTTCCAGTCAATGTTATAGTCATCACTACCTCTACAGATGCCCTCTGGTCACAGCCACTGTTGCCTCAACAGATGTCTATCAGTCACAGTCATCACTACCTCAACAGATGCCCATCAGTTACAGTCATTGTTGCCTTAACAGATGTCCTCTGGTCACAGCCACCATTGCCTCTACAGATGTCCTCCGATCACAGTCACCATTGCTTTGGCAGATGTCCTCCGGTCCCTGCCACCAGTACGTCTACAGATGTCTTCCGGTCACTGCCACCAGTACCTCTACAGATGTCTTCTGGTCACTGCCACAAGTACCTCTACAGATGTCCTTTGATGACAGCCACCAGTACCTCTACAGATGTTCTTTGATGACAGCCAATTTGCCTCTACAGATGTCCTCTGATCAAAGCCATTGTTGCCTCTACAGATGTCCTCCGGTCATAGCCACCATTGCCTCTACAGATTTCCACTGGTCACTGCCACCGGTACCTCTACAGATGTCCTTTGATGACGGCCACCATTGACTCTACAGATGTCCTCTGGTCACATTCAACATTCCCTTTACCGATGTCCCCTGGTCACAGTCACAGTTGCCTCCACAGATGTCCTCCGACCACAGTCAGCATTCCCTCTAAAGATGTCCTCCGATCACAGCCACTGCTGCCTCTACAGATGTCCTCAGGTCACAGCCACATTTGCCTCTAAAAATGTCCTCCGATCACAGCCATTGTTGTCTCTACAGATGTCTTCCAGTCACAGTCAGCATTCCCTCTACAGATACCCTCCGATCACAGCCACCTTTGCCTCTATAGATGTCCTCCGGTCACAGTCAGCATTCCCTCTACAGATGTCCTCCGATCACAGCCATTGTTGCCTCTACAGATGTCCTCAGGTCACAGCCATGTTTGCCTCTACAGATATCCTCTGATCACAGTCATTATTGCCTCTAAAGATGTCCTCCGATCACAGCCACCTTTGCCTCTAAAGATGTCCTCCGATCACAGCCACTGTCCCCACTTTATGTTTTTTACCGAGACCAGCTAGATGTACAGGCCACCTATTAAGTAACCAGAGAACATTGCACCCTATTTTAGACCTGCTATAAGTAAAACCCCTTCAAGCCTTGTAGCATACCAATATACTGTTTATACCTTATACTGATATACATGGGTTTTCTGGCTCGTCTTGGTGCAGATACTGACACCAATCCGTTCTCCACCATGTTTCCTGTATCCTCAGCTACAAGACTTTCGTTGCTACCAGCGACCACTACATTTATCTACATCAGTTACACCCATGTTGGTTTTCAGATTATCTCCAGGTTTTCTTTCCACATTTGTAGAATTGGCAGCAGAATACAGTAGCAGAAAAGTGGATGAGATTTTAACTAATTTCAGCCATGTACAAATTGTAAAATCTCCAGCATGTAAATTTAGGTTACAGATTTTTTTTATTATATAGGGGATAAGATGTCTAGTACCCCTTTAAGGCCCCCTAGATGTCTAGTACCCCTTTAAGGCCCAAGGTCAAGAAAGTGCAAAGGCCCAAAATAAGCCACAGGAAAAGTGAAGTACTAGAGGAAAATAGATGACTTCCTGTTATCTGTTTCATATAGTACCAAGGATAGGGGATAAGATGTCTGATTACGGGGGTCTCGCCACTGGGGACCCCTGTGATCTCGGCTGCAGCACCCCAGACATCCAGTGCAAAGAGCGAACTTCTCTTCATGCCGGATGACTGGCGATGTGGGGCAAAGGCTTGTGACGTCAAGCCCCCCCCCCCCCCTCCAATGCAAGTCTAAGGAAGGGGGCATGGCCGTGATGTCACGGGCCTCCGGCACTGCAACCGACGCTCTAAACGAACGCCGGGTGCAGCAGGGAGATTGCGTGGGTCCCCAGCAGCGGGACTCCAGCGATCAGACATCTTATCCCCTATTCTTTGGATAGGATATAAGATGTCTAGGGGCGAAATACCCCTTTAAAACTAGGCCTCTTGTCCCATAGCATATCCCATGGATATGCTGTAAATGAAAGGAATACCCCTCCTAATACCATTGTCATTGTGCTTTCAGCTCTTTTACCAGGTGATTCTGAGCACAGGGTTAACTTTTCAACACTTTATTTGACAGACCTAAGACATTCAACCAGAATGTGAATTATTTCCGTGGGTAGAATAATGCTCACGTGGACATATATAAAAAAAAAGAAAAAAAACAGCAAAATAAAGGCAGTAAGTTGTTCCTGGGCGAGCAATTATTCCAAGGAGATTATGTTTAAATGATTGTTTGCTTAATTCAGTGTTTTCCATTGTCCTCCACAATGAGATGTTTATCGTATTTTAACTCAATTATTTTCAAGTAGGAACGAAGTAATGCGCCATTCACCGCGGCTCGCTAACAGGTAACCCGCTGAGGTATGTTTTTGTGTACTCTCCAGTTAGTAGAAAATGTGACAACGATGGCAATTATAGAAAATAATATAGAATGACAGAAAACAGACCTTTACAAGAGCAGGAGTGCGGGAGAGAGAGTTAAAGCCGAAATACTGCGTATAACCAGTCAGCGCCGGAACAATATGAAGATAATACAAATCTTTCCTTTATCGTACCCTTCAGTGGATGTCGTGGTCATTATTGACTATGCGGATGTCGGGGTCATTATTGACAATGTGGATGTCGGGGTCATTATTGACTATGCGGATGTCGTGGTCATTATTGACAATGCGGATGTCGTGGTCATTATTGATTATGCGGATGTCGTGGTCATTATTGACTATGCGAATGTTGTGGTCATTATTGACTATGCGGATGTCGGGGTCATTATTGACTATGTGAATGTCGTGGTCATTATTGACTATGCGGATGTCGTGGTCATTATTGACTATGTGGATGTCGAGGTCATTATTGACTATGTGTATGTCGGGTCATTATTGCCTATGTGGATGTCGTGGTCATTATTGACTATGTGAATGTCGTGGTCATTATTGACTATGTGAATGTCGTGGTCATTATTGACTATGTGAATGTCGTGGTCATTATTGACTTTGCGGATGCCGGGGTCATTATTGACTATGCGAATGTCGTGGTCATTATTGACTACATGGATGCCGTGGTCATTATTGTCTATGCGGATATCGTGGTCATTATTGACTACATGGATGTTGCGGTCATTATTGACTATGCGGATGTTGGGGTCATTATTGGCTATGCAGATGTTGTAGTCATTATTGACTACATGGATGTCGTGGTCATTATTGACTATGGGAATGTCATGGTCATTATTGACTATGCAGATGTCGGGGTCATTATTGACTATGCAAATGTCGGGGTCATTATTGACTATGCAAATGTCGTGGTCATTATTGACTATGTGGATGTCGTGGTCATTATTGACTATGTGAATGTCGTGGTCATTATTGACTATGCGGATATCGGGGTCATTATTGGCTATGCAGATGTTGTAGTCATTATTGACTACATGGATGTCGTGGTCATTATTGACTATGGGAATGTCATGGTCATTATTGACTATGCAGATGTCGGGGTCATTATTGACTATGCAGATGTCGGGGTCATTATTGACTATGCAAATGTCGTGGTCATTATTGACTATGTGGATGTCGTGGTCATTATTGACTATGTGAATATCGTGGTCATTATTGACTATGCGGATGTCGGGGTCATTATTGACTATGCAGATGTCGTGGTCATTATTGACTACATGGATGTCGTGGTCATTATTGACTATGCGGATATTGGTGGTCATTATTGACTACATGGATGTCGTGGTCATTATTGACTATGCGGATGTCGTAGTCATTATTGACTATGCGGATGTCGTGGTCATTATTGACAATGCGGATGTCGTGGTCATTATTGACTATGCGGATGTTGTGGTCATTATTGACTATGTGAATGTCGTGGTCATTATTGACTTTGCGGATGCCGGGGTCATTATTGACTATGCAAATGTCGTGGTCATTATTGACTACATGGGTGCCGTGGTCATTATTGACTATGCGGATATCGTGGTCATTATTGACTACATGGATGTCGTGGTCATTATTGACTATGCGGATGTTGGGGTCATTATTGGCTATGCAGATGTTGTAGTCATTATTGACTACATGGATGTCGTGGTCATTATTGACTATGGGAATGTCATGGTCATTATTGACTATGCAGATGTCGGGGTCATTATTGACTATGCAAATGTCGGGGTCATTATTGACTATGCAAATGTCGTGGTCATTATTGACTATGTGGATGTCGTGGTCATTATTGACTATGTGAATGTCGTGGTCATTATTGACTATGCGGATATCGGGGTCATTATTGGCTATGCAGATGTTGTAGTCATTATTGACTACATGGATGTCGTGGTCATTATTGACTATGGGAATGTCATGGTCATTATTGACTATGCAGATGTCGGGGTCATTATTGACTATGCAGATGTCGGGGTCATTATTGACTATGCAAATGTCGTGGTCATTATTGACTATGTGGATGTCATGGTCATTATTGACTATGTGAATGTCGTGGTCATTATTGACTATGCGGATGTCGGGGTCATTATTGACTATGCAGATGTCGTGGTCATTATTGACTACATGGATGTCGTGGTCATTATTGACTATGCGGATATTGGTGGTCATTATTGACTACATGGATGTCGTGGTCATTATTGACTATGCGGATGTTGGGGTCATTATTGGCTATGCAGATGTTGTAGTCATTATTGACTACATGGATGTCGTGGTCATTATTGACTATGGGAATGTCATGGTCATTATTGACTAAGCAGATGTCGGGGTCATTATTGACTATGCAGATGTCGTGGTCATTATTGACTATGTGAATGTCGTGGTCATTATTGACTATGTGGATGTCGGGGTCTTTATTGACTATGTGGATGTCGGGGTCTTTATTGACTATGTGGATGTCGGGGTCTTTATTGACTATGCGGATGTTGTGGTCATTATTGACTATGTGAATGTTGTGGTCATTATTGACTATGCGGATGTCGTGGTCATTATTGACTATGCGGATGTCGTGGTCATTATTGACTATGTAGATGTCGTGGTCATTATTGACTATGCGGATGTCGGGGTCATTATTGACTACGCGGATGTCGGGGTCATTATTGACTATGCAGATGTCATGGTCATTATTCACTATGCGGATGTCGTGGTCGATATTGTCTACATGGATGTTGTGGTCATTATTGACTATGCGGATATCGTGATCATTATTGACTAAATGGATGTCGTGGTCATTATTGACTATGCGGATGTCGTGGTCATTATTGACTATGTGGATGTCGTGGTCATTATTGACTATGCAGATGTCGGGGTCATTATTGACTATGCGGATGTCGGGGTCATTATTGACTATGCAGATGTTGTGGTCATTATTGACTATGCAGATGTCGGGGTCATTATTGACTATGCAAATGTTGTGGTCATTATTGACTATGTGGATGTCGGGGTCATTATTGACTATGTGAATGTCGTGGTCATTATTGACTATGCGGATGTCGGGGTCATTATTGACTATGCGGATGTTGTGGTCATTATTGACTATGCAGATGTCGTGGTCATTATTGACTACATGGATGTCGTGGTCATTATTGAGTATGCAGATGTCATGGTCATTATTGACTGTGGATGTCGGGGTCATTATTGACTATGCGGATGTCGTGGTCATTATTGACTATGCGGATGTCGTGGTCATTAATGACTATGCGGATGTCGGGGTCATTATTGACTACATGGATGTCGTGGTCATTATTGACTATGCGGATGTCGTGGTCATTAATGACTATGCGGATGTCGGGGTCATTATTGACTACATGGATGTCGTGGTCATTATTGATTATGCTGATATCGTGGTCATTATTGACTACATGGATGTCGTAGTCATTATTGACTATGCGGATGTCGTGGTCATTATTGACTATGCGGATGTCGTGGTCATTATTGACTATGCGGATGGTGGGGTCATTATTGGCTATGCGGATGTCATGGTCATTATTGACTACATGGATGTCGTGTTCATTATTGACTATGCGGATATCGTGGTCATTATTGACTACATGGATGTCGGGGTCATTATTGACTGTGCGGATGTCGTGGTCATTATTGACTATCCGGATGTCGTGGTCATTATTGACTATGCGGATGTCGTGGTCATTATTGACTATGCGGATGTCGGGGTCATTATTGACTATGCAGATGTCGTTGTCATTATTGACTACGCAGATGTCATGGTCATTATTGACTTTGCGGGTGTCGGGGTCATTATTGACTATGCGGATGTCGTGGTCATTATTGACTTTGCGGATATCGGTGGTCATTATTGACTACATGGATGTCGTGGTCATTATTGACTATGCGGATGTTGTGGTCTTTATTGATTATGCGGATATCGTGGTCATTATTGACTACATGGATGTCGTGGTCATTATTGACTATGCGGATGTCGTGGTCATTATTGACTATGCGGATGTTGGGGTCATTATTGGCTATGCGGATGTCGTGGTCATTATTGACTAAATGGATGTCGTGGTCATTATTAACTATGCGGATGTTGGGGTCATTATTAGCTATGCGGATGTCATGGTCATTATTGACTATGCGGATGTCATGGTCATTATTGACTATGCGGATGTTGGGGTCATTATTGGCTATGCGGATGTCATGGTCATTATTGACTATGCAGATGTCGTGGTCATTATTGACTATGCGGATGTTGGGGTCATTATTGGCTATGCGGATGTCATGGTCATTATTGACTATGTGAATGTCGTGGTCATTATTGACTATGCGGATGTCGGGGTCATTATTTACAATGCGGATGTCGTGGTCATTATTGACTATATGGATGTCGTGGTCATTATTGACTATGTGAATGTCATGGTAATTTTTGACTATGCAGATGTCGCGGTCATTATTGACTATGCTGATGTTGTGATCATTATTGACTATACGGATATTGTGGTCATTATTGACTGTGGATGTTGTGGTCAATATTGACTATGCGGATGTCGTGGTCATTACTGACTATTCGGATGTTGTGGTCATTATTGACTATGCGGATGCTGTGGTCCTTATTGACTATGTGGATGTAATGGTCATTTTTGACTATGTGGATGTCATTATTGATTACAATGGATGTCGCCATCCCCATAGGCTGGGATTGGAGGGGAGGGGCATGATTAGGGGGCGGGGCCGTGACGTTACGATACCCCGTCCCCTGTATCGCCTGTCATCAGCCACGGAGCCAACATAGCTCCAGGCTGCTGATGTACGGGGTTGCAGCAGGAAAGATTGTGGGAGTCCTCAGTGGCGGGATCCCTGCGGTCAGACATCTTATCCCCAATCCTTTGGATAGGGGATAAGATGTCTAGATAAGGAGAACCCCTTTAAAGAAGAAGTTACAGGTCTGTGAGAGCCAGAAATCTTGCTTATTTGTAGGTGACCAAATACTTATTTTCCACCATAATTTGCAAATAAATTCTTTAAAAATCAGACAATGTGATTTTATGGATTTTGTTTCTCAATCTGTCTCTCATAGTTGAGGTTATAACCTATGATGAAAAAATGACAGCCTCTCATCATTATAAGTGGAAGAACTTGCACAATTGGTGGCTGACTTAATACTTGTTTGCCCCACTATATAACAGTTTTTTGTTTTTTTTGGGAGGGGGGTCTGACAGGTACGCTTTAAGGTGGCCATGGTGCCATGAATACAAGATCAGGCAGCAACTGCTGCAGCACAAAAAAAAACAAAAAAAAAACGCAGAAATGTTAATTTTTCCGGTTTTGATAAAAAATTTTTTAAAAAATTACAAAATCAGATTACCATAACGCTGTGGCTATCTTTTTGTGAACTGGCTATTTCCTGTCGGAGATCATTCTCTCAAACTACACATCCCATAATTCCTTGTTTGTAAGTGTGAGGTCACTTTTCTTCCTTCCACACATCAGCCACACCTGTGCTGCCTTCAATGCAATAGAGCAGTGTGTTCTGGCCAGGGTGCCTCCAGCTTTTGCAAATTCTTGCAGAATGATCTCCCACCTATCGGACGCTCCACCCATTGAAGCACAGAAAGGCTCCCTCTGAACACCTGACTGGTGATGTAATGTCTCATGCCGCACTGCAACCTGGGAAAACCTGAGGCAACACTAGTTTTGTGTGCTGTTAAAAATAAATGTAGGAGCAAGAATCACGCAAAAGAATTGCGAGACCTACAACAAAAGGATGGGAAATAAGATGTCTGCTCACGGGGGTCCCGCCGCTGGGGACCTCCGTGATCTCCGGCGTCCGTAACATGGAAGCTTGGAGCTTCCGTGTTCGTGACATCACGCCACGCCCTTTCCATTCATCTCTATGGGTGGGGGCGTGACAGCTAGTACGTAGCCATCACGCCTCCTCCCTTAGACATGAATTGCGGGGGCGTGGCTGCTGTAGTCGCCAGTCATCCAGCACGGAGCGGAGTTCTCTCCGAGCACCGGATGATTAGGGTACCGCAGTGGGATCACGGAGGTCCCTAAGTGACGGGACTCCAACGATTACACATCTTATTCCCTATCCTTTGGACTTGAGTATGTACTAACCAGGGATTGTGCAGGATTAAGAAAACATGGCGGCTCTTTTGTAGCGCCACACCAGGTTGTGTGTGGTACTGCAGTTCAGCCGTATTCACACAGACACAGACAACCTAAGGCACTGTTTTCCAAACAGCGTGTCTCCAGCTGTTGCAAAACTACCACTCCCAGCATGCCCGGACAGCCAAAGGCTGTCCGGGCATGCTGGGGGTTGTAGTTTTTCAACAGCTGGAAACACACTGTTTGGAAAACACTGACCTAAGGACGGGTGCTTACAGTGCTTCTGAAACAATACAGCCATATTTTCTGATCCTGTACAATGTTTCGCTGCAGACGTGATAGGGTTAAGCACTCCTAGGCTTCTGCCATCATTAGCGAAAATCTGAATGACAATGATGATTCACCTGAAGCTGTCAGACTCCATGAAGCCGCCATCCTGCCTCACAATGTACATCTGTCAAAATGTTCTTCCTTTTCAAGCGCTTGTTCACTCTCTCCCCTCTCCTATCTGGGATTTACTGTACATAATACATCCCATTAAGAAGCTTCAATGTGCATTAATCCCCCCCCCCCCCCCATACCCCCGCCCCCACCCCCACCCCCGCTCGCTCCTAAATCAAGAGCAGCGGGCGCCATTCATTTCACTGGCCCCAATGGTGTCACCTATTGACTCTGTTCAAGATGTTTTCCGCTCTATGTTAGCAAGACTCAAAAACGCAGTCTGCTGTGCTATTGAGTCCCTAGGTTACTAAGTGTTAAATAAGTGTATAGGGCCTGAATGGGGTTCATAGGTTACTAAGTGTTAAATAAGCATATACAGCCTGAACGGAGTTCCTAGGCTACTAAGTGTTAAATAAGTATATAGGGCCCAAATGGGGTACCGAGGTTACTAAGTGTTAAATAAGTGTATAGAGCCCGAACGGAGTCCCTAGGCTACTAAATGTTAAATAAGCGTATACAGCCCGAACGGAGTCCCTAGACTACTAAATGTTAAATAAGCTTATACAGCCCGAATGGAGTCCCTAGGCTACTAAGTGTTAAATAAGCGTATACAGCCCGAACAGAGTCCATAGGCTACTAAGTGTTAAATAAGCGTATATGGCCTGAGTGCAGTCCCTAGGCTACTAAGTGTTAAATAAGCGTATACAGCCCGAACGGAGTCCCTAGGCTACTAAGGGTTAAATAAGAGTATACAGCCCGAATGGAGTCCCTAGGCTTCTAAGTGTTAAATAAGCGTATACAGCCCGAACGCAGTCCCTAGGCTTCTAAGTGTTAAATAAGCGTATACAGCCCGAACGGAGTCCCTAGGCTACTAAGTGTTAAATAAGCGTATACAGCCCGAACGGAGTCCCTAGGCTACTAAGTGTTAAATAAGTATATAGGGCCCAAATGGGATACCGAGGTTACTAAGTGTTAAATAAGTGTATAGAGCCCGAACGGAGTCCCTAGGCTACTAAGTGTTAAACATGCGTATACAGCCCCAACGGAGTCCCTAGGCTACTAAGTGTTAAATAAGGGTATACAGCCCGAAAGGAGTCCCTAGGCTTCTAAGTGTTAAATAAGCGTATACAGCCCGAACTGAGTCCCTAGGCTACTAAGTGTTAAGCGTATACAGCCCGAATGGAGTCCCTAGGCTACTAAGTGTTAAATAAGTGTATACAGCCCGAACGGAGTCCCTAGGCTACTAAGTGTTAAATAAGTGTATACAGCCCGAACGGAGTCCCTAGGCTACTAAGTGTTAAATAAGCGTATACAGCCTGAACGGAGTCCCTAGGCTTCTAAGTGTTGAATAAGTGTATACAGCCCGAACGGAGTCCCTAGGCTACTAAGTGTTGAATAAGTGTATACAGCCCGAACGGAGTCCCTAGGGCGGCTACTAAGTGTTAAATAAGCGTATATGGCCTGAGTGCAGTCCCTAGGTTACTAAGTGTTAAATAGTCGTTTACAGCCTGGAGTCCCTGGGTTACTAAGTGTTAAATAAGCATGTACAGCCCGAACGGAGTACCTAGGTTACATAGAGTTAAATAGGTGAATATGGCCCGAGCAGAGTCCCTAAGTTACTACCGTAAGTGTTAAATAAGTGTATACGTCCTTAATGGAGTCTTTATGTTGTTAAGTGTTAAATAAGTGTATACAGCCCGAACGGAGTCCCTAGGCTACTAAGTGTTAAATAAGTGTATACAGCCCGAACGGAGTCCCTAGGCTACTAAGTGTTGAATAAGTGTATACAGCCCGAACAGAGTCCTTAGGGCGGCTACTAAGTGATAAATAAGCGTATATGGCCTGAGTGCAGTCCCTAGGTTACTAAGTGTTAAATAGTCCTATACAGCCTGGAGTCCCTGGGTTACTAAGTGTTAAATAAGCATGTACAGCCCGAACGGAGTACCTAGGTTACATAGAGTTAAATAGGTGAATATGGCCCGAGCAGAGTCCCTAAGTTACTAAGTGTTAAATAAGTGTATACGTCCTTAATGGAGTCTTTATGTTGTTAAGTGTTAAATAAATGCATACAGCCCGAGCGAATTCCCTAGGTTACTAAGTGTTAAATAAATGTATATGTGGTAGCTTGGGGTGTGTAGGGTGAAAAGGGGTGATGCTGAGTAGTTTTGCAGGGTCTAGCATTAACCCCTGAATGTCGTGATTGCAGGGTGTGGGTTCCTCTGTGTGTGTGTGTGTATGTATATATATATATATATATAGGGGAATATGCAAAGCAGCTCATTACATCACCTTCTCAGGCGATGTAATGAGCTGCTTTGCATATTCCCCTACCCAGAATGCCCGCGGAGTGCTAAGTGGCCCTTGAAAACTCCGTCACACCAGGAGTGGTGAACTCGCCCTGAGTTAAATACTCATCCCCTTTAGTTTATATATATATATATATATATATATATATATATATATATATATATATATAAATGTAGAAAAAGCGCAGCACTCCGCTTTTTCTACATTTATATCACATGGACTTTGATCAGGGTCTAGGGCGCTGGCACCCGCTGCTGTATTGGATAAGTAGTGCTGCAGATTTTCTTCATTGATATATATATATATATATATATATATATATATATATATATATCCTACCGCCACCATCCCAGGAATGATAGGGAGGAATAGAGGATTGTCCACAGCCGGAATTGTAATAAACTTGAAATAACTTTACTGCAGATTTTATGCAGGATGCAATTAACAACAGTCTTTACAAGAGGACTGGGATTTAGGCTCCTCACAGGTTGGCTGGGACTTTGTAGAAAATAAGCTTTGATTCCTTTCTATACGCTCTTCTACTGGATTTAGGGGGAGGTTTTGGTCCAGCAGTCACGTAGGATTAGCAGGATGGAGTTGGATTAAACTCACGGTTTAGGAAGGTGCGGACTTGGTAGCCTCAGGCCTAGATTGTACGGAGCTGTTACTGCTTTCTCAGCGCAGGAACAAGAGAGAGCTTATTGGCTAACAGCGCCCTTATATCTAAAGGGGCAGGATCAAAGCTTATTGGTTCCCCAAACCTGTCAGTCCTAGTACAAAGGATTCTGGTTACATCACATGACCTATCACATGACCCAAAATGTCCTTAACCTTAGCATAACGGAATTATTAAATATCACATGACCTAAGGTCCTGTACATTACTTATACCATTAGAAAATATATTAAATATATTTTTTAAGACATCATGATGCGACTAGGGGTTAACCCACCAAGAGAGCCCTATTAGCACGGAGGAACTCTGGCTATGAGGACCTACAACTAAGGTACGGGACTAAGTCCAGTACCGGGACACCACCTATACGGCCCAAGCGGATTCCCTAGGTTACTAAGTGTTAAATAAGTGTATACGGCCCGAACAGAGTGCCTAGGTTACTAAGTGTTAAAAAAAGTAGGCCGGACTTGGGTGCAGCTAGGGGGAGGCCATCATGACAGGGTTTTTACAGGGAGTGAAAGGGTTAAGGGGAAAATGATGAAAAGGTTGGGTGAGCTGGGGACAGGTTGAAAGCAGAGGGAGGGGGAGTAGGGGTTGAGGGGCTGAAGGGAGGTGATTGGTGGAGGAGGGGGTAAGGTCTGGGGGGGGGGGAAGGGGGTGGGGGGGATATATATAGAGAAGGGGGGGGGGCTGGGGGGTCAGTTGTGACTGAGGTGTTGTACTGGAGGCAGAAAGCTCCCCCCTCCCTCTCTTGTTTTGTTTTTCTTTAATTGGGGGGTGTTTTTTTGTTGTTGTTGAGGGAATGTTCGGAATGGGGTGGTTGGTGAGATGGTCGTTCTGTTCTTTGTCACAGCAGTGTGGGCAGGGGGGTCCTCGAAGTCGGTGGTAACAAAAGGTGCGGAAAACGTAAACGAAGGGAACCGACTCGGTTCTGGACTCCTTTTGGACTTAGATGTTGGTGGATGGTGGTTCCAGTGAAGTAATTGAGAGATGGGAGGCTTAGGCCTCTGAGGGGTCCCCGAGGTTGAGTAGTTTCCTACCTCTAGGCCAGTGGAATCAGCTGGAGACAATATGAGCCTGTGTGGGATCTAAGTGGGGGGACCGCCAATGGAGTTTGAGCTTCGAGGACCACCTTGGTATTGAGTGGGTTTGTATTATTACAGTGTGTGAATATTCAGCTCACCTCCCCGCAGCGCACGGACCGGTGAGGACTGCATCGATTAGTACATCAAAGAATGATGTCCAACGCGGCTCCCATAAAACACAGCTTTTATTGCATAATATTCCGCAGGTACATAGACACGGTAGACATAGGTGACGCGTTTTGGCTCGTCAAAGAGCCTTAGTCATGCAAAATACAAGACACATAATGAATCCTTTTGAATCCTTCTACATTTCCTATAAAAGGATTCATTTTGTGTCTTGTATTTTGTATGACTAAGGCTCTTTGACGACCCGAAACGCGTCACCTATGTCTACCGTGTCTATGTACCTGTGGAATATTATGCAATAAAAGCTGTGTTTTATGAGAGCCGCGTTGGACATTATTCTTTGCTCTTTGATGTTAATGTTATATATGATTGTTTCTAATAAAACGGCTGCTGTGGACAATTCATTCCATTCCTGGTCTTTGTCGTTATTTGAGGGGAGGGGTTGGTAGTAGGGACTTGGCAAGACCTCTGTCAAGCGTATACAGCCTGAACAGAGTCCCTATGTTACTTAGAGTTAAAGGGGTATTCCCGGCAAAAACATTTTATCCCCTATCCAAAGGATAGGGGATAAGATGTCTGATCGCGGGGGCCCGCTGCTAAGACCCCCCGCGATCTCCCTGCAGCACCCGCATTCAATGTAGGTGCTGAATCTCCAGTTTCGGAAATCTCCGGGTTTCCGGGACTGGGGACGTGACGCCACGCCCCCTCCATTCATGTCTATGGGAGGGGGCGTGACGGCCGTCACGCCCCCTCCCAGTCATCCGGCACGGAGCGGAGTTTGCTCCATGCACAGATGACTAGGGTGCAGTGCCGGAGATTGCAGAGGTCCCGCCGCTGGGGACCCCCGTAATTTCCCGTGCGGCACCATAGTCATCAGACATCTTATCCTTTGGATAGGGGTTAAGATATTTTTCGGTGGAGTACTCCTTTAAAAGTAATTAACCCTATGTTCCTTGGTGATACAATAGTCAAAGCTATACCGAATAGCGAATATACCGTCATGAGGCCATACAAGACAGAGGCCAAGAACTCCTTGTTCTAATACACTGAAATATATTTTAATACGATAAAAATGGAGACAAAAAAAAAAAATTCTTAAAAAAAAAGAAAAAAGAGAAAAAAAAAAGCTGAGCAGTAAACATGTGCTCAGAGTGACAGCCCTTCTCTCCTCCATCCCGTCCTCCGCACTTGTCTGATTGTATTAAACTCTCAGTCAATCCGTCTCTTTACGAACGTTGCAGGAAGACGCGGCGCTGTCAGTCAACCGGTAACGAAAAGCAGATTGAAAATCCACCCTATAATTGTCAGTTTATATGTTTTACATTCAGCTGGAGAGCAGAATTATTATTCAGTATCCAAGTTACATGCGACCACTTGAGCTGAGTGGTTAAACGGGAAGGACCAGACGGGTTTCTGCTCCCTGCACAATGTTCTACTCTCAACTTTAATCATCATCCAGGCTATGTGTTAAGAATGGAAGAAAATTCATTGAATAAAAAGACATGGAACGTAATGTGATTAAAAAAATATATATGTAAGCTAATCAAATCAATACAAAACAAAGAGCATAAAGAGAATTCAATTGAAGCACTAAAAATATATATAAAAAAGAAATTATAATAAGTTGCAAAACATGAATAAGGAAAAAAATGATAAAAATGACATAAAAAGAAAATTAAAATACTAAAAATATATAAAAAATACATTGCTCAAAAAAATAAAGGGACCACGTAAACAACACAATGTAACTCCAAGTCACTGACACTTGTGTGGAATCCCACTGTCCACTCAGGAAGAACACTGATTGACAATCAATTTCACATGGAACAGACAACAGGTGGAAATTATAGGCAATTAGCAAGACGCCCCCAATAAAGGAGTGGTTCTGCAGGTGGTGACCACTGACCTCTCAGTTCCTATGCTTCCTGGCTGATGTTTTGGTCCCTTTTGAATGCTGGCGGTGCTTTCACTCTAGTGGTAGCATGAGACGGAGTCTACAACCCACACAAGTGGCTCAGGTAGTGCAGATCATCCAGGATGGCACATCAATATGAGTTGTGGCAAGAAGGTTTGCTGTGTCTGTCAGCGTAGTGTCCAGAGCATAGAGGCGCTACCAGGAGACAGGCCAGTACATCAGGAGACGTGGAGGAGGCCGTAGGAGGGCAACAACCCAGCAGTAGGACCGCTACCTCCGCCTTTGTGCAAGGAGGAGCAGGAGGAGCTCTGCCAGAGCACTGCAAAATGACCTCCAGCAGGCCACAAATGTGCATGTGTTCACTCAAACGGTCAGAAACAGACTCCATGAGGGCGGTATGAGGGCCCGACGCCCACAGGTGGGGGTTGTGCTTACAGCCCAACACTGTGCAGGACATTTGGCATTTGCCAGAGAACACGTAGTTTGGCAAATTCACCACTGGCGCCCTGTGCCCTTCACAGATTAAAGCAGGTTCACACTGAGCACGTGTGACAGACGTGACAGAGTCTGGAGACGCTGTGGAGAACGTTCTGCTGCCTGTAACATCCTCCAGCATGACAGGTTTGGCGGTGGGTCAGTAATGGTGTTGGATGGCATTTCTTTGGGGGGCCGCACAGCCCTCCATGTGCTTGTCAGAGGTAGCCTGACCGCCATTAGGTACCGAGATGAGATCCTCAGACCCCTTGTGAGACCATATGCTGGTGCGGATGGCCCTGGGTTCCTCCTAATACAAGACAATGCTAGACCTCATGTGGCTGGAGTGTGTCAGCAGTTCCTACAAGAGGAAAGCATTGATGCTATGGACTGGCCGCCCGTTCCCCTGAATCTGATTGAGCACATCTGGGACGTCTCGCTCCATCCACCACAGACTGTCCAGGAGTTGGCGGATGCTTTAGTCCAGGTCTGGGAGGACATCCCTCAGGAGACCATCCTCCACCTCATCAGGAGCATGCCCAGGCATTGTAGGGAGGTCATACGGGCACGTGGAGGCCACACACACTACTGAGCCTCATTGGGACTGGTTTTAAGGACATTACATAAAGTTGGATCAGCCTGTAGTGCGGTTTTCCACTGTGATTTTGAGTGTGACTCCATATCCAGACCTCCAGGGGTTGATGATTTCCATTGATAATTTTTGTGTGATTTTGTTGTCAGCGCATTCAACTATGTAAAGACGAAAGTATTTTAAACAATTAGTTCATTCATTCAGATCTAGGATGTGTTATCTTAGTGCTCCCTTTATTTCTTTGAGCAGTGTATATTAACTCCTTGGGGACGAAGGGCGTATCCATACGCCCTCGCGTCCCATTGCTTAAGGACTGAGGGCGTATCCATACGCCCCGGGCATTTCCGATCACTGCCGCTGGCCGGGCGGTGATCGGACCGGGATGCCTGCTGATATCTATCAGCAGGCATCCCGTGGCAATGCCTAGGGGGGTCCTGAGACCCCCCCCCATATCGGCGATCGCAGCAAATCGCAGGTCAATTCAGATTCGATTTGCGATCCGTGCAAATCGGGTCACTGGTGACCCAATCTCCCGGAAAATAAGACTGATCGGAGCTGTCAGAGCCAGCTCCGACCAGCCTAAAGGATAGGAGCGAGGCGGCAGTGTTGCCACCCCCTCCTATCCCCTGCCATTGGTCGGTCAGGCTGACCACCAATGGCGTGAGGGGCGGGGGGGGGGTTAGAGTTCATTTCCCCCGCTCTGGCCACCGATCAGAAGTCGGAGAACACGGGCGGAGAGGGGGGAGCATGGCCCGGCTTACCCGGACCTTCGGAGGTGGCGGAGGCGGCATCCCAGAGCAGCGGCGGCAGGAGGAAGAGCGGCGGCCGGAAAGTGCGGCTGAGAAGGCTGCAGCGAAGATCGCGATAAGTGATCTTCTCTGTGGCCTTTTAAAAGCTGCAAAACTACAACTCCCAGCATGCCCACACAGCCAAAGGCTGCCTGAGCATGCTGGGAGTTGTAGTTTTGCAACATCTGAAGTGGCACAGTTTGGAGACCACTATATGGTGGTCACCAAACTGTAGCCCTCCAGATGTTGCAAAACTACAACTCCCAGCATGCCCAGACTGTCCAGGCATGCTGGGAGTTGTAGTTCTGCAACATCTGAAGGGCCAGATATTGCAGAACTACACGCCCAGCATACCTGACTGGCTGGCCGTGCTGGGAATTGTAGTTTTGCAACAGCTGTAGGCACACTGGTTTGGAAACACTGAGCTAGAGTCTGTTTCCTAACTCAGTGATTCCAACCCGTGTGCCTCCAGCTGTTGCAAAACTACAACTCCCAGAGTAATCTGACAGACCGTACATGCTGGGAGTTGTAGTCTTGCAACAGCTGGAGGCACATGGGTTGGAATCACTGAGCTAGAGTCTGTTTTCTAACTCAGTGGTTCCCCACCAGCTGTTGTAAAACTACAACTCCCAGCATGTACGGTCTGTCAGTGCATTCTGGGAATTGTCATTTTGCCACAGCTGAAGGTTTGGGGAGCCCCCCCCCCCCCCCCATGTGAATGTACAGGGTATATTCACACGGGCGGGTTTACAGTGGGTTTCCTTCAACGAAACTTACTGTGAACCCCCGCCTGTGTGAATGTACCCTGAAAACACTACACTACACTAACAAATAATAAAAAGTAAAACACTACACATACACCCCGTCGCCCGCCCCCCCTCCCCCCCCCAATAAAAATGAAAAACGTCTCATACGGCAATGTTTCCTAAACGGCGGCTCCAGCTGTTGCAAAACCACAACTCCCAGTGTTGCCGGACAGCCATAGACTGTCCTGACAGGCTGGGAGTCTTGCAACAGCTGGAGGCACCCTGTTTGGGAAACACTGCTGTAGGGTTTTGGTGGAGACAAGCCCCGTCCTTGTAACCGGGTCCACCCCTACTGCAAATTCCTTATTCAGGCCGCAAATGTGCATGGCGCTCTCTCACTTCAGAGCCCTGTCGTATTTCAAGGCAACAGTTTAGGGCCACATATGGGTTATCTCCGTACTCGGGAGAAATTATATTACAAATTTTGGGGGATTTTTCTCCCATTACCCTTTGTAGAAATGGGGAATTTGGGGGGAAAAAAACTGCACTTTAGTGAAAAATTTTTTTTTTCATTTACACATCTGAATTTAACGAAAATAATATTTTTTTTACATATGCAAAAGTTGTGAAACACCTGTGGGGTATTAAGGCTCCCTTTATTCCTTGTTACGTGCCTTGAGGGGTGTAGTTTCCAAAATGGTATGCCATGTGTTTTTTTTTTTTTTGCTGTTCTGGCACCATAGGGGCTTCCTAAATGGGACATGCCCCCCAAAAACCATTTCAGCAAAATTCACTCTCCAAAATCCCATTGTCGCTCCTTCCCTTCTGAGCCCTCTACTGCGCCCGCCACAGACTTGACATACACATATGAGGTATTTCCTTACTCGAGAGAAATTGGGTTACAAATTTTGAGGGGCTTTTTCTCCTATTACCCCCTTGTAAAATTTCAAAAACTGGGTCTACAAGAACATGCAAGTGTAAAAAATTAAGATTTTGAATTTTCTCCTTCACTTTGCTGCTATTCCTGTGAAATACCTAAAGGGTTAACAAACTTACTGATTGTCATTTTGAATACTTTGGGGGGTGCAGTTTTTATAATGGGGTAATTTATGGGGTATTTCTAATATGAAGACCCTTCAAATCCCCTTCAAAACTGAACTGGCCCCTGAAAAATTCCGATTTTGAAAATTTTGGGAAAAATTGGAAAATTGCTTCTGAACTTTGAAGCCCTCTGATGTCTTCCAAAAGTAAAAACTTGTCAATTTTATGATGCAAACATAAAGTAGACATATTGTATTTGTAAATCAATATATAATTTATTTGGAATGTCTGTTTTCCTTACAAGCAGAGAGCTTCAAAGTTAGAAAAATGCAAAACTTTACATTTTTTCATAAAATTTTGGAATTTTTCACCAAGAAATGATGCAAGTATCGACAAAAATTTACCACTAACATAAAGTAGAATATGTCATGAAAAAACAATCTCGGAATCAGAATGAAAAGTAAAAGCATTCCAGAGTTATTAATGCTTAAAGTGACAGTGGTCAGAATTGCAAAAAATGCTCCTGTCCTTAGGGTTATAATGGGCTCCGTCCCCAAGGGGTTAAGAATATATATAACAAAAATAATAATAATACATTGTTTCAAAACAAAAGAAAAAAAATGATAAAATGACATCAAAAGAAAATGTAAACAAAAAATATTTGAAAAATTTATAAAAATATATAAAGAACATAAATAAAAAAAATATTAACAATAATAATATGTTGTAACACATTCAAAAGAAAATAAATGATAAAATAAAAAGATTAAAACACTAAATATATATATATATAGAGAGAGAGAGAGAGAGAGAGAGAGAGAGAGAGAGAGAGAGAGAGAGAGAGAGAGAGAGAGAGAGAGAGAGAGAGAGAGAGAGAATTAATGATAATATGTTGTAACAGTAATAATAAAATGACATAAAATTGATATTTAGATTAAAAGTGATTTTTCCACTGACATGATATTTACAAAACGACATTATGTTACATGGGCCACATTGACATCCATTATTAGGGTTAAACCTTTTCATCATCTTGTTCTATAAGTAATGTCTTGGCATTTGCACTTTTCTACAACGTTTCATTATATATCAGATATATAAGGATAAAAGAAAAAAAAATTATATATATATATATATATATATATATATATATATATATATATATATATAACAATATTGGTACGCACGCATTCTACTACATAAGTTATCTCGGAGATGTTATTTTTCCTTTTATTTATTTATTTTACTTTAGTCTTTTATTTCTGTTTTCCTTTTGGTTTGGTTAAACAACTGCCTATCTTATATGTAAGATTGAATCGACAATCAAGTCTTCCTATATGCAGTAAACAAATGTTCGCTGTGTTTGTTGTCGTAAAATAATAAGTTGACAGCTGCGTCTGTCCTTTATACATGTTTGTTTTTCTATTATGGTAAAATTCAATAAAAAAAAAAACTATTGAAAGAAAAAAAAATATGACATAATATTAAAATACTAAAATATATGAAAATAAATGAAAATATATAAGGGACATATATATTTAACCCCTGAAGGGCCAAGCGTTTTTCTGTTTTTGCACTTTCATTTTTTCCTCCTTACCTTTTAAAAATTATAATTTTGATGTTGCACCTCAAAATCCATATGATTGCTTATTTTTTGCGCCACCAATTCTATTTTGTAATAACATTAGTCATTTTACTCAAAAATCTACGGCAAAGCGGGAAAAAAATCACTGTGTGACAAAATTGAAGAAAACACACAACTTTGTAATTTTGGGGACTTCCGTCTCTACGCAGTAAATTTTTCGGTAAAAATGACACTTTATCTTTATTCTGTAGGTCCATACGAATAAAATGATCCCCTACTTATATAGGTTTGATATTGTCGTACTTTTGGAAAAAATCATGACTACATGCACAAAAATTAATACATTTAAAATTGTCCTCTTCTGACCCCTATAACTTTTTTAATTTTCTCCATATGGGGCGGTATGAAGGCTCATTTTTTGCACCGTGATCTGAAGTTTTAATCGGTGCCATTTTTGTTTTGATCTGACTTTTTGATCGCTTTTTATTCCTTTTTTTATGGTATAAAAAGTGACCAAAAAGACGGCATTTTTGACTTTGGATTTTTTTTTTCGCGTACGCCATTGACCGTGCGATTTAATTTATGACATATTTTTATAGTTCGGACATTTATGCACACGGAGATACCACATATGTTTATTTTTATTATCACGGAGAAGGAAAGGAAGTTCCGGCTCCCAAAGCTGGGTAAAATTTCAAGTTTATTTCTTCATATAAAAATCCAGTGCACGAGCAACAATAAAAACATAGAAAAAGAGCAACACAAAACGCACCAACGCGTTTCGACTTAACGCTAAGTCTTAATCATGGCAACTACAATAACCAGCATGTCTTCCTTATATACCCTAATGTCCCATAATGAATAGAGGAAGGGTGGGGTATGTAACCCGCCCATGGGCGTAAACCCGCAGGTGAAGCATAAGTTCATCAAAGGACATCTGAATTTGTTCAAATGTATCAAAAGATATATATATATATATCAAAAACGAAAAAATATATAGAAATATAAAAAAAGGAAAATATATAAACTAGATGCAGGGATACATATCACCAGACACTTATGCAAAAAATTAGTAAATATAAGATAAATCATGTCTGTAGTTGAGTCCAGACGGGAAACGTGAGTCCATGCATAGGATCCAAAACGCTTCCCGTCTGAACAAAGCCTTACACCAATCTCCCCCTCTCCTTGGAGGGCGTACTCTCTCTAATCCTGTGACCTCTATCCTAGGGACAACGCCATCATGGTTATCAACTATATGTCTTGTTATGCCCGACATGGATCTATTAGTAAATTGGGCATTTGTAGGTAAGTGTAAGTGTTCCTGAATTCTAACTTTAAGCTTTCTGCTGGTGCATCCGATGTATTGTAATTCACAATCTAGGCAAGTAATACTGTACACCACATGGTGGGTATGGCAATTGATATAACTTTTGATATTATAACTGATACTGGTGACACAAGATTTGAAAGTATTAGAATTGGTCATGAATTTACAGTTGCTACATCTATTCCTCCCACAATGATAGTTACCTTTAGTGGGAAGCCAGGTGTCGCCCCGATTATTGCGAGTGGTGATGTCACTGGGTGATAATTGAGTGTGGATTTACCTTTACATTATTGGCTTGTAATATTTGTGACATGATGAGATCATGATGTAACACTGGTATGTGTTTATGAATAATATTTCTAATGTCAGCAAACTGATTAGAAAAAGCTGTGGTGAAAGTTAGAGTATTGTCCATATCATTATGTGTATGCAGAGGTTTGTCCTTCAGGTAATATCCTGGTGGTTTGGAATTGACAATACCTTCTGCTCTGGCTATTGTATGTTTGTCGTACCCTCTATCCTGTAGGCGTTTCCTGATATTTTTACATGTGTCTAGATATGTGAAATCTTGAGTGGAGGCACGTCTAGCTCGAACAAATTCACCTATTTTTATTATGTTTATATATTTTTTATATGGAATTTGAGAAGAAGGGGGTGATTTAAACTTTTAATAAGGAAGGGGTTAATGAGTGTGTTTTTAAACTTTTTTTTACCCTTTTTTTTTTTTTTTTTTACACTTTTAGTCCCCTTAGGGGACTTTTAGGAGGAATCATTTGATTCCTCATACAGATGAATGTGGTTTTATATAACCACATTCATCTTTGTGCTCCGCGCTCGATTGATAAAGCCTGGCCCTGCCAGACTGTATCATTGGGAGCTCCGGAGCCAGCATGGAAGGAGAGGTAAGCCCTCCGGCTACCTCAACAGTGGATGAACCCCCCCAACCCCCCCCCCCCCCCCCCCCCCCCGCATGTCGGCTATTAACGCCGGCCCCCATCTGACAAGAATCAGCTGGGGGCCGGCCGGTATGACGCGGGCTTGAGTCAGGAACCCGCGTCATACCCAGTTAACGGCCATTGGACGAGTATAGACGTCCATGGTCGTTAACCAGTTAAATTAATAATAATAATAAGTTGTAACACATTCAAAAGAAAAGAAAAGAAATGAAAACATTACAAAAAATAAGATTGCATTTTTTTTTTAGACTTAAATAAGTATTCAAATTATTTTCTGAGATTCTAGAAACTACAGAATGCGCCAATATGTGTCTGAATGTTCACCAGATGACACCAGTGTGGATTATTAGCTATGTCGCATAGATAAAACTAACATTTTGTTTTTGACATCATATTTTATTTAAAGGGGTACTCCGGTGCTCCAGCATTCTGAACATTTTGGTTAGAATGCTCTAAGCCAGAGGCCGGGATTGTGATGTCAAGGCCACACCCCTTGTAAGGTCACGCCATTCCCCCTCCATTCAAGTCTATGGGAGGGGGCATGTCAGCCGTTGGCTGTCCAGGCATGCTGGGAGTTGTAGTTTTGCAACTGCACAAGGCACACTGGTTGGGAAACACGGCTCTAGAGGCTAGCATGAGGAACTGCTGTACTGGGACACCACATTCTATTCACCACATCTAAACTGTTGCTGGGATTGGGACTAATATACTGTAGTATCTGCAGGAGTAATAACTTCTGATGTTTATATATGTGTTTGATTATATATGTGTTTGTACAGTATAAAGTAATAAGTAATATGTATGTGTAAAATATAAATGCATTATTTATGTATATGGTATAATGTCACAATTAATTTGTATGATATAGCAGTACTATTTATGTGCACCATAGAGTGTTCTTTGTGTTTACAGTATATTAACACTATTTATGTGTATGGTATGGCAATATTTTGTATTTACATGGTAAGTGGCACTATGTGATATGACGGTATAATTTATGTACTGCATAGTGGTTCTATTTATATGTATAGTATAGCAGTTTTATTTATGAATACATTATAGAGGCATTATGTATGTATGGGATGTAATAGCACCATTCATCTGTATGATGTATAGCAGTACTATTTATATGTACCATTTAATTTTGTTTGTGTTTACAGTATAATAGCACTATTTATGTGTATAGCATAGTATAGAAGTCTTATTTATGCAAATTGCCAGTGGCACTACATGGTATTACAGTAAAATGTATGTACTGTATAATGGTTCTATGTATGTGTATTGTGTAGCAGTGTAATTCATGCCTATAGTATAATATCACCATTCCTGTGTATGGTATAACAGTACTATTTATATTTTCTATCTAGTTATGTTTGTGTTTACAGAATAATAGCACTATTTATGTTCTAAGGATTTCTCCCTGGGGATAGCTCTGGTATCATCCTTGACACCGCCACGGGACACGTTTCCTCACAATAAACTGGCAAACAACAGTACTTTATGCAAGTCTGGCTCCTCGACAGCTTTATTGGACAGGTTGCAGGATAAAATAAAACATAAGACAGGAACAAACAAAACCCTAGACCGTCTAGTCACTACTAAACAATCCAACATGACCTGACTAAAAACTGGTGGGCTTTTCCCGGCCAGTTAAACTTATGCCTCCTGCAACTTTCTACTGACTGTTCACACACAGCGTTTGCAACCTCTTGCTGTGTGTCTCGTCCACATTACTCTTTGGGGCCACTCACAGCTCGGGCTGTGTGTTCCTCACCAGAACCCCTGCCTCTCCCCTACAGCCACCTTGCTGTCTTCTGGGGAGAGCCCAGACTACACTGTCTGCCTTCCTTTCAAACACACTTCCCCTTCCTGTTACCTCCTTAATTAGGCCACAGGTGGAGGTTTCTCCAGGGTTAGCTAGGGAAATACACCCTTTCCTTGCCACACTGTCACAATGTGTACAGCATAATAATATTTATTAGGTATAATGTCAGTGGAACCATATGGTATTACAGTATAATTGATGTACTGTATAGTTGTTCTATTTATGTGTATAGTACAACAGTATTATTTATGTATTATTTATACCACTACATTACTCCCCCCCTGTGCTACATCCTCCTCTCCCCTTGATCCCCCCTGTGCCATTTAATTCTACCTCATTTTATCACCCCCTGTGCCACGTCACAACCCCCTTTATCCACCAATGTCAGTTCATCCCCATTAAAACCCCCTGTACTTTTTAATGTCCCCCTCTGCCATTTCATTCCCCCCTTGATCGCCCCATGCCACTTCATTCCCCCCGCCCCCTTGAATTCCCCCATGTGCCATTTCAATTGCCCATTTTTCAGCCCCTGTGCCACATCATTCCCCCCACTCTGATCACCCTATTTGTGCTATATCATTCCCCATTTTTGTACCCGGGGCCCTTTCAATCCCCCATTTTTCAGCCTCTGTGCCAAATTATTTCCTTCCCTTCTGATGCCCCTTGAGCCAATTCAATCCCTTCCACCACAGGTCACTGATTGGCTATGGCGCCGGCTGCCTGTTCACTTTAGAACCAGCAGTGGCTGCTGCTGATGCGGGAACGGACTGTCCCATGACACATCCAGTATGTCACGGCATCCGGTTTGGAAAGGCCTGTTCAATACCATATAAATGAATAGTGCAGATATACTGAACACAAAAGTACCATATGCATAAACAACACTACTATACTGTACATACAAAATACTGTTATACCATATTGTGCCACTAACAGCACACATAAATAAAACTGTTGTACCATATAAATAAATAGGTCTGTTATACACTGCTCAAAAAAATAAAGGGAACACAAAGATAACTCCTCCTAAATCTGAATGAATGAACTAATCGTATGAAATACTTTCATCTTTACATAGTTGAATGCGCTGACAACAAAATCACACAAAAATTATCAATGGAAATTAAATGTATCAACCCATGGAGGTCTGGATATGGAGTCACACTCAAAATCATAGTGGAAAACCCCACTACAGGTGGAGCCAACTTTATGTAATGTCGTTAAAACAAGTCACAATGAGGCTCAGTAGTGTGTGTGGCCTCCACGTGCCACATGACCTCCCTACAATGCCTGGGCATGATCCTGATGAGGTGGAGGATGGTCTCCTGAGGGATGTCCTCCCAGACCTGGACTAAAGCATCCGCCAACTCCTGGACAGTCTGTGGTGGATGGAGCGAGACGTCCCAGATGTGCTCAATCGAATTCAGGGGAACGGGCGGCCAGTCTAAAGCATCAATGCCTTCCTCTTGTAGGAACTGCTGACACACTCCAGCCACATGAGGTCTAGCATTGTCTTGTATTAGGAGGAACCCAGGGCCAACCGCACCAGCATATGGTCTCACAAGGGGTCTGAGGAACTCATCTCGGTACCTAATGGCAGTCAGGCTACCTCTGGCAAGTACATGGAGGGCTGTGTGGCCCCCAAAAGAAATGCTGCCCCACACCATTACTGACCAACCGCCAAACCGGTCATGTTGGAGGATGTTGCGGGCAGCAGAACATTCTCCACGGCGTCTCCAGACTATGTCACATGTGCTCAGTGTGAACCTGCTTTCATCTCTGAACAGCTCAGGGCGCCAGTGGTGAATTTACCAATTTTGGTGTTCTCTGGCAAATGCCAAATGTCCTGCACGGTGTTGGGCTGTAAGCAGAACCCCCACTTGTGCACGTCGGGCCCTCATATCACCCTCATGGAGTCTGTTTCTCACCGTTTGAGTGGACACATGCACATTTTAGCCTGCTGAAGGTCATTTTGCAGGGCTCTGACAGTGCTCCTCCTACTCCTCCTTGCACAAAGGCGGAGGTAGCGGTTCTGCTTCTGGGTTGTTGCCCTCCTACGGCCTCCTCCACGTCTCCTGATGTACTGGCCTGTCTCCTGGTAGCGCCTCCATGCTCTGAACACTAAACTGACAGACACAGCAAACCTTCTGGCCACAGCTCGCATTGATGGGCCATCCTGGATGAGCTGCACTACCTGAGCCACTTGTGTGGGGTGTAGACTCCGTCTCCTGCTACCACTAGAGTGAAGGCACCGCCAGCATTCAAAAGGGACCAAAACATCAGCCAGGAAGCATAGGAACTGAGAAGTGGTCCGTTTTCACCACCTGCAGAACCACTCCTTTATTGGGGGTGTCTTGCTAATTGCCTATAATTTCCACCTGTTGTCTGTTCCATGTGAAATTGATTGTCAATCAGTGTTCTTCCTGAGTGGACAGTGGGATTTCACACAAGTGTCATTGACTTGGAGTTGCATTGTGTAGTTTAAAGGGTTATTCCAGGAAAAAAAACTTTTTTTTATATATATCAACTGGCTCCGGAAAGTTAAACAGATTTGTAAATTACTTCTATTAAAAAATCTTAATCCTTTCAGTACTTATGAGCTTCTGAAGTTAATGTTGTTCTTTTCTGTCTAAATCCTCTCTGATGACACCTGTCTCGGGTCCAGTTTAGAAGAGGTTTGCTATGGGGATTTGCTTCTAAACTGGGTGTTTCCCGAGACAGGTGTCATCAGAGGATTTAGACAGAAAAGAACAATCTTAACTTCAGAAGCTCATAAGTACTGAAAGGATTAAGATTTTTTAATAGAAGTAATTCACAAATCTGTTTAACTTTCTGGAGCCAGTTGATCTACAAAAAAAATGTTTTTACCTGGATAACCCCTTTAAGTCTTCCCTTTAATTTTTTGAGCAGTGTACTTTAAACACGAACAGAGCTATATTAGTACTGTCATATCATACAAATGAATTCCATATTCCATATACGGTATATAAATAATGCTTCCATATATTATATAAATATAATACCACAACACTGTACAATGCAGGCAGATCAGCCGAGCTGCAGCTTTTGGCAGATACTCAGCAACCTGATAGGATAAGTGAATAAAACAACAAAGTAAAGTAAAAAAGAACACAAAAAAAAAATCCACATTAAAGGTAAACTTTTTATTTTTGCATCTTTTTATTTGTTACAATTGCTCTAATTCTGCGCACTCTGCACTCTTTTTCAATTCCGAACTCGTCCAACAAAAACAAGGTATGAAACCAACACATAAAACGTTTTTATAATTTTTTAGAAAAGTATTAAAGTAAATAAAACCGTATTTACCTGAACATAACCTAAGCAAGATGATAGTGGAATAAAGGTTAAGGATATTCATTATTTATGTTTTCTGTGGAAAATATTCAATCAATTCTCTTTATTTGGCAAAAAAAAGAAGTAAAGTGCCGGATGAATAGGCGCAATAACCGCAGAGGCCTGAACACTTCCCCCCCCCTAAAAATAAAAATAATAATGTAATAAAGTTTTTATTGCAAAGCTGAAAATGTAATTTTATTTTTGACAACATATTTTATTCAAACACAAGCGACCTACAGATAGAAAGCTCCTGTACTCAGTCGGGCCATTATGTATCCGTAAATTAGGGAATAAACACAATACGACCAAGGTTACACACCGGAGGGGATTGCGCAACAAAAGCAAGTGCGAGCGCTGTTCTGGGGTTGTACGGCGAACGCACAGTCCAGTAACTATTGATTTTACCATAAAGTATACAGAAAGAAGTCCCAAGGTAAATCATTAACACAAATTATAAAAATAGGGTTTGACGTGTTCTTTTTTCTCAGACTGTCACTCCCATCATGCCTCAGGACGGAATATGGATTTCATACTCTCTTTAATCTATGTGTTTTTCATCGGTGCTCATCGACGCCCCCTGCTTCGTAACGCGCTCTTTGAGCTGCCGAGAAAAGTTAGTAAAAAGTGGTGACGACCGCGCTGTGTAATTTCTTACTTTGTCACGTTTTTTGCCTATTCACTCATTGATATTAAAATCTTCATAACTACAACAACACTGCTACTATTTAAAATAACACAAATACTATAATACTGCAACTATATACAAAAATATAACTACTATAATACTGCTCCTATATACAAGAATATAACTACTATAATACTGCTCCTATATACAAAAATATAACTACTATAATACTGCTCCTATACACAAGAATATAACTACTATAATACTGCTCCTATATACAAAATATAACTACTATAATACTGCCTCCTATATACAAGAATATAACTACTATAATACTGCTCCTATATACAAGAATATAACTACTATAATACTGCTCCTATATACAAGAATATAACTACTACAATACTGTTCCTATATACAAGAATATAACTACTATAATACTGCCTCCTATATACAAGAATATAACTACTATAATACTGCTCCTATATACAAAAATATAACTACCATAATTCTGCTCCTATATACAAGAATATAACTACTATAATACTGCTCCTATATACAAGAATATAACTACTATAATACTGTATCCAAGCAAGATACAGCTCTCTCCTGCAATTCGCACACCTGTGTCTCGGACCCGCCGGCACCGCCCCGGCTTCCACAGCAAATCCAACACAAACGAATGTCCAGCACTAGGTATGCGAATAAAAATCTTCTTTTATTGAAGTTGCACAGGACAAACAGGTACAAGTGGTCTTTCTGACGCGTTTCGCGCTTAGATGCGCTTAGTCATAGAATAAAGACTTAACATTAAAGACACATTAAAATAGTATTTGTGAGCAATCACGTGACTGATAGTAATCAGATATGTTGGAAAATGTGGTCCGGATTTTCTCTGGTACTTGTTCCGGGTTTTATTCACCTTATGGTCCACCACTATATATTTTTAAGTAGAAGACCCACCGAGAAGATATGTAAAAGAGCGAGATACATGTACATGTATTGAGATCTTTGTCCCCATATTATTATTGTTGTTATCAATATGTTATTATGCTAGAGAGCTGTTTTTTAATATAAATCCCTACCAATGAAGAGTTTTATGTTCATTCATCAAAAGAGGGGGTAAATAAATTATATTTAAACTATAAACCCAATAAGTAATAATTTTTAATAATTTTAATTTTAATAAACAGTGATTAAATCTAATCTTCGATTCAATCCATCTGGATGTATCGTTTTAAGACAAAACATCCAGAAAGTTTCCCTGTTTAGCAAATGTTTTCTAAGATCTCCCCCTCTTGGATGTTTTTTAACCCTCTCTATGCCTTTGACAGTTAGGGTGTCAGTATTACCTCCATGGGATTCACTAAAATGTTTAGTTAGGGCAGATACACCTACTTTCATGCCTTTGGTATCTGAAATATGTCTGCGGACACGGACTTTTAATTGATTACTGGTAGATCCCACATATTGCAGTCTGCATTGTGTGCAGGCTGCAAGATATACTACATATTCCGTACTGCAATTAATGTAGCTTAATATTGGATATGATATATTAGTAGTATAAGACGTAAAATGGTCTGTTTTTTCCATGTAATTACATGTTAAACATCTGCCGTGTCCACAGCCCACATTTCCTTTATACTTCAACCAATTTTTATTGCCCTGTTCAGACTTGGGTTTACTGCTAAATAAACTGGGTGAAAGCACTGACCCCAATGTTTGGCCTCTTCTAGGGATTACATTAATGCCATCAGTGATGACTTCTCTCATAACTGTATCTACTTCAAGAACCGGTAAATATTTAGTTACAATTTGTTTGATAGTAGAAAACTGTGCACTATATGCAGTTACGAACGAGGGTTTTTTCTTTTTTACAGAGTTTTTTTTGTTCTCATTCTTATCTTTGTTTTTACTTACTACCAGAGTGTTCCTATCTCTATCATGTGCTCGTTTATTAGCAATGTCTAGATTATTTTTTGTATAGCCCCTCTCACTCATTCTTTGATTAAGTTGTTTCATTTCATCTAGAAAAATGGTATTGGACGTGCAATTTCTTTTGGTACGGCACAGTTCTCCATATGGGATGTTCCTTACCACATGTTTTGGGTGACATGATGTAGCCATTAATACAGAATTAGTCGCAGTATCTTTGCGGTACGGTCTGAACATGACCCTATCGTTATCCACATATAAAGTAACATCTAGAAAATTTATTTTTTCTTTATTCACTTGTACAGTGAACTGTAAGTTTAGATCATTATTGTTGATATAGTGAACAAATTGTTCGAACTGACTGTCTGTGCCCTTCCATACCATGAGTAGGTCGTCTATATAACGCCCCACCCACTGAATGCACTCATGGAAAGGATTATTTTCTGTAAAAATATAATTGATTTCCCAAAATATCATATACAAATTTGCCAACGATGGCGAGTACTTAGCCCCCATCGGTGCTCCCCTGGCCTGAAGGAAAAACTTCTCATCAAACATAAAAAAATTGTGACTTAATAAAAAATCTACTGCCAATACGAGAAATTCCTTCAGGACAGGGGAGTATGTACTAAATTGATCTAAACAAAAATTGAGTGCATCCAATCCTTTATCCCATGGTATGGAAGGGTACAGAGCGACTACATCACAAGTCACCCAAGTGTAACTTTTGTCCCATTGCATATTTTCTAGCATCATGATTGTGTGCCCCGTATCTTTTATATACGTTGGGGTAATTTTTGTTAAAGATTGGAGGTGAAAATCCACCCACTCACCCAACCTTTCCACAAGGGACCCTATACCCGCCACAATAGGTCTTAAAGGTGGGGGGAAGAGTCCCTTGTGGACCTTGGGCAATGAGTGAAACACAGGGACTGTCGGATTTTCTACATATAGGAATTTTTCCAATTTCTCAGTCAAGACACCCATCTCCACCCCCTCCTTCAGTATCTTTTTTAATTTACATTTTATCCATTGTGTCGGATTTTCCTTTAATTTTCTATAGATGCTCACATTTTCCAACATTTCAAGGTTCAATTTAGCATAGAGATCAGCATCGAGAATTATGATATTGCCCCCCTTATCAGCATTGCGTACAACTATATAATCATTATCAATGAGTTGTTTAAGCGCTATCTTTTCTGCCTTGTTTAGATTGCCCATACCATTTTTCTCGATGCTAGATCCGTATAAATCTACCAAATCTCTTTCCACCAACTCCTGATATCTATCCAGGGCTTCAGACCGGGAAGCCACAGGATAGAAATCAGGGTTGGTGGTATGAAACCTGTGTCCTTCAATTTTATCTGACGTGCTAAGAGACTCTCCCTCCAACAACCTAAGACTAAGTAAATTTTTTTGATCTGTAAAATTTGCACATATATTTATATCTGCAACATGATTGCTCTCATCATCATTTAGGTTCTCCTCTATGCTGTTGGAAAAAAAGTGTCTCCGCAACGTCAGTTCTCTTGCAAATTTATTCACATCTAATATAGTTTTAAACAAATTAAATCTATGGGTTGGAACAAAATTCAAACCCTTACTAAGAAGGGATATTTGACTTTCTGTTAATATGCAAGCTGATAGGTTTAGCACGGGAATGTCCTGCGTGTTATGAGTGAGCGCAAGGGGTATCTTTCTTCTCCTCTTATGTTTGCGCCCCGCTCGTCTCGCGCCCCGTTTGGGTGAACCTTGGGTTTTGCTCCCATTGACTCAGGATCTCTTTGAGTCATGGAAATAGAGTCCACGGAAGATGCACTTGATAGTCCATGGTGAAAATCATCCTGGGACGTGTCTACATCTGAAAAACTGACACGTCTTGCGGCATTATTCTTGTTTTTATTGTTGCGTTTTTTATGTTTCTTTGACTTTCTTAGAATGGAACGGGGGTTATGTTCGTTGTTGTTATCTTTATCCATGAACCATGAGAACACCTGATCCTTCTTGTAATCATTCGTATCTCGACTGAATTTATTCCTTTTTATATCCATAATGTCCTTCTCCACAGTATCCAATTTATTCAGTATTTTATTCTCCACATCTTTGAAATCCTCGCGGTTTTGGAATGTGGACACCAAACTCTTAGTTTCCTCCACTTCTTTTTGCAATGCACACAGTTCATTTTGTTCCTCCTCTATTATATAGGAGATCAATTTTTTCGAACACTCCAATAGGGCATTGTCCCATTTGTTTTCAAATTGAGGGGAATATATTTTAACCGGCCTTTTCTTCAGGCGTAAACCTCTTGGCACTATATCCTCGGTGAGGTAGGTGGATAGAGCCTTATGATCCCACCATACTTTTAATTCTTTTATCATGGACATTTCCAACTTTCTCATTAAAAACAACATGTCCGTTGGAGCAGGTGTACTATCCCCTTTATCATAGCGAACAAACACTGACCTTGCTTTATCGTCCCGATCGGGCTCCATTCTCAGTATGGTTTGTTCGGGGGTTCCACCTGTTGCTCCATGTGTTCCTGTGTCCTGATGTCGTATAACAGCACTTGCTTCCATCTCTGGAGCTGCTGGAGGAGCGCGTACACGCGGTGTAGCCATGTAAAGTATCCAAGCAAGATACAGCTCTCTCCTGCAATTCGCACACCTGTGTCTCGGACCCGCCGGCACCGCCCCGGCTTCCACAGCAAATCCAACACAAACGAATGTCCAGCACTAGGTATGCGAATAAAAATCTTCTTTTATTGAAGTTGCACAGGACAAACAGGTACAAGTGGTCTTTCTGACGCGTTTCGCGCTTAGATGCGCTTAGTCATAGAATAAAGACTTAACATTAAAGACACATTAAAATAGTATTTGTGAGCAATCACGTGACTGATAGTAATCAGATATGTTGGAAAATGTGGTCCGGATTTTCTCTGGTACTTGTTCCGGGTTTTATTCACCTTATGGTCCACCACTATATATTTTTAAGTAGAAGACCCACCGAGAAGATATGTAAAAGAGCGAGATACATGTACATGTATTGAGATCTTTGTCCCCATATTATTATTGTTGTTATCAATATGTTATTATGCTAGAGAGCTGTTTTTTAATATAAATCCCTACCAATGAAGAGTTTTATGTTCATTCATCAAAAGAGGGGGTAAATAAATTATATTTAAACTATAAACCCAATAAGTAATAATTTTTAATAATTTTAATTTTAATAAACAGTGATTAAATCTAATCTTCGATTCAATCCATCTGGATGTATCGTTTTAAGACAAAACATCCAGAAAGTTTCCCTGTTTAGCAAATGTTTTCTAAGATCTCCCCCTCTTGGATGTTTTTTAACCCTCTCTATGCCTTTGACAGTTAGGGTGTCAGTATTACCTCCATGGGATTCACTAAAATGTTTAGTTAGGGCAGATACACCTACTTTCATGCCTTTGGTATCTGAAATATGTCTGCGGACACGGACTTTTAATTGATTACTGGTAGATCCCACATATTGCAGTCTGCATTGTGTGCAGGCTGCAAGATATACTACATATTCCGTACTGCAATTAATGTAGCTTAATATTGGATATGATATATTAGTAGTATAAGACGTAAAATGGTCTGTTTTTTCCATGTAATTACATGTTAAACATCTGCCGTGTCCACAGCCCACATTTCCTTTATACTTTGGATACTTTACATGGCTACACCGCGTGTACGCGCTCCTCCAGCAGCTCCAGAGATGGAAGCAAGTGCTGTTATACGACATCAGGACACAGGAACACATGGAGCAACAGGTGGAACCCCCGAACAAACCATACTGAGAATGGAGCCCGATCGGGACGATAAAGCAAGGTCAGTGTTTGTTCGCTATGATAAAGGGGATAGTACACCTGCTCCAACGGACATGTTGTTTTTAATGAGAAAGTTGGAAATGTCCATGATAAAAGAATTAAAAGTATGGTGGGATCATAAGGCTCTATCCACCTACCTCACCGAGGATATAGTGCCAAGAGGTTTACGCCTGAAGAAAAGGCCGGTTAAAATATATTCCCCTCAATTTGAAAACAAATGGGACAATGCCCTATTGGAGTGTTCGAAAAAATTGATCTCCTATATAATAGAGGAGGAACAAAATGAACTGTGTGCATTGCAAAAAGAAGTGGAGGAAACTAAGAGTTTGGTGTCCACATTCCAAAACCGCGAGGATTTCAAAGATGTGGAGAATAAAATACTGAATAAATTGGATACTGTGGAGAAGGACATTATGGATATAAAAAGGAATAAATTCAGTCGAGATACGAATGATTACAAGAAGGATCAGGTGTTCTCATGGTTCATGGATAAAGATAACAACAACGAACATAACCCCCGTTCCATTCTAAGAAAGTCAAAGAAACATAAAAAACGCAACAATAAAAACAAGAATAATGCCGCAAGACGTGTCAGTTTTTCAGATGTAGACACGTCCCAGGATGATTTTCACCATGGACTATCAAGTGCATCTTCCGTGGACTCTATTTCCATGACTCAAAGAGATCCTGAGTCAATGGGAGCAAAACCCAAGGTTCACCCAAACGGGGCGCGAGACGAGCGGGGCGCAAACATAAGAGGAGAAGAAAGATACCCCTTGCGCTCACTCATAACACGCAGGACATTCCCGTGCTAAACCTATCAGCTTGCATATTAACAGAAAGTCAAATATCCCTTCTTAGTAAGGGTTTGAATTTTGTTCCAACCCATAGATTTAATTTGTTTAAAACTATATTAGATGTGAATAAATTTGCAAGAGAACTGACGTTGCGGAGACACTTTTTTTCCAACAGCATAGAGGAGAACCTAAATGATGATGAGAGCAATCATGTTGCAGATATAAATATATGTGCAAATTTTACAGATCAAAAAAATTTACTTAGTCTTAGGTTGTTGGAGGGAGAGTCTCTTAGCACGTCAGATAAAATTGAAGGACACAGGTTTCATACCACCAACCCTGATTTCTATCCTGTGGCTTCCCGGTCTGAAGCCCTGGATAGATATCAGGAGTTGGTGGAAAGAGATTTGGTAGATTTATACGGATCTAGCATCGAGAAAAATGGTATGGGCAATCTAAACAAGGCAGAAAAGATAGCGCTTAAACAACTCATTGATAATGATTATATAGTTGTACGCAATGCTGATAAGGGGGGCAATATCATAATTCTCGATGCTGATCTCTATGCTAAATTGAACCTTGAAATGTTGGAAAATGTGAGCATCTATAGAAAATTAAAGGAAAATCCGACACAATGGATAAAATGTAAATTAAAAAAGATACTGAAGGAGGGGGTGGAGATGGGTGTCTTGACTGAGAAATTGGAAAAATTCCTATATGTAGAAAATCCGACAGTCCCTGTGTTTCACTCATTGCCCAAGGTCCACAAGGGACTCTTCCCCCCACCTTTAAGACCTATTGTGGCGGGTATAGGGTCCCTTGTGGAAAGGTTGGGTGAGTGGGTGGATTTTCACCTCCAATCTTTAACAAAAATTACCCCAACGTATATAAAAGATACGGGGCACACAATCATGATGCTAGAAAATATGCAATGGGACAAAAGTTACACTTGGGTGACTTGTGATGTAGTCGCTCTGTACCCTTCCATACCATGGGATAAAGGATTGGATGCACTCAATTTTTGTTTAGATCAATTTAGTACATACTCCCCTGTCCTGAAGGAATTTCTCGTATTGGCAGTAGATTTTTTATTAAGTCACAATTTTTTTATGTTTGATGAGAAGTTTTTCCTTCAGGCCAGGGGAGCACCGATGGGGGCTAAGTACTCGCCATCGTTGGCAAATTTGTATATGATATTTTGGGAAATCAATTATATTTTTACAGAAAATAATCCTTTCCATGAGTGCATTCAGTGGGTGGGGCGTTATATAGACGACCTACTCATGGTATGGAAGGGCACAGACAGTCAGTTCGAACAATTTGTTCACTATATCAACAATAATGATCTAAACTTACAGTTCACTGTACAAGTGAATAAAGAAAAAATAAATTTTCTAGATGTTACTTTATATGTGGATAACGATAGGGTCATGTTCAGACCGTACCGCAAAGATACTGCGACTAATTCTGTATTAATGGCTACATCATGTCACCCAAAACATGTGGTAAGGAACATCCCATATGGAGAACTGTGCCGTACCAAAAGAAATTGCACGTCCAATACCATTTTTCTAGATGAAATGAAACAACTTAATCAAAGAATGAGTGAGAGGGGCTATACAAAAAATAATCTAGACATTGCTAATAAACGAGCACATGATAGAGATAGGAACACTCTGGTAGTAAGTAAAAACAAAGATAAGAATGAGAACAAAAAAAACTCTGTAAAAAAGAAAAAACCCTCGTTCGTAACTGCATATAGTGCACAGTTTTCTACTATCAAACAAATTGTAACTAAATATTTACCGGTTCTTGAAGTAGATACAGTTATGAGAGAAGTCATCACTGATGGCATTAATGTAATCCCTAGAAGAGGCCAAACATTGGGGTCAGTGCTTTCACCCAGTTTATTTAGCAGTAAACCCAAGTCTGAACAGGGCAATAAAAATTGGTTGAAGTATAAAGGAAATGTGGGCTGTGGACACGGCAGATGTTTAACATGTAATTACATGGAAAAAACAGACCATTTTACGTCTTATACTACTAATATATCATATCCAATATTAAGCTACATTAATTGCAGTACGGAATATGTAGTATATCTTGCAGCCTGCACACAATGCAGACTGCAATATGTGGGATCTACCAGTAATCAATTAAAAGTCCGTGTCCGCAGACATATTTCAGATACCAAAGGCATGAAAGTAGGTGTATCTGCCCTAACTAAACATTTTAGTGAATCCCATGGAGGTAATACTGACACCCTAACTGTCAAAGGCATAGAGAGGGTTAAAAAACATCCAAGAGGGGGAGATCTTAGAAAACATTTGCTAAACAGGGAAACTTTCTGGATGTTTTGTCTTAAAACGATACATCCAGATGGATTGAATCGAAGATTAGATTTAATCACTGTTTATTAAAATTAAAATTATTAAAAATTATTACTTATTGGGTTTATAGTTTAAATATAATTTATTTACCCCCTCTTTTGATGAATGAACATAAAACTCTTCATTGGTAGGGATTTATATTAAAAAACAGCTCTCTAGCATAATAACATATTGATAACAACAATAATAATATGGGGACAAAGATCTCAATACATGTACATGTATCTCGCTCTTTTACATATCTTCTCGGTGGGTCTTCTACTTAAAAATATATAGTGGTGGACCATAAGGTGAATAAAACCCGGAACAAGTACCAGAGAAAATCCGGACCACATTTTCCAACATATCTGATTACTATCAGTCACGTGATTGCTCACAAATACTATTTTAATGTGTCTTTAATGTTAAGTCTTTATTCTATGACTAAGCGCATCTAAGCGCGAAACGCGTCAGAAAGACCACTTGTACCTGTTTGTCCTGTGCAACTTCAATAAAAGAAGATTTTTATTCGCATACCTAGTGCTGGACATTCGTTTGTGTTGGATTTACTATAATACTGCTCCTATGTACAAGAATATAACTACTATAATACTGCTCCTATATACAAGAATGTAACTACTATAATACTGTTCCTATACACAAGAATATAACTACTATAATACTGCTCCTATATACAAGAAAATAACTACTATAATACTGCCTCCTATATACAAGAATATAACTACTATAATACTGCTCCTATATACAAGAATATAACTACTATAATACTGCTCCTATATATAAGAATATAACTACTATAATACTGCTCCTATATACAGGAATATAACTACTATAATACTGCTCCTATACACAAGAATATAACTACTATAATACTGCCTCCTATATACAAGAATATAACTACTATAATACTGCTCCTATATACAGGAATATAACTACTATAATACTGCTCCTATACACAAGAATATAACTACTATAATACTGCTCCTATATACAAGAATATAACTACTATAATACTGCCCCTATATACAAGAATATAACTACTATAATACTGCCTTCTAGCTGTGAGGTTGTGTCTCTGTAGTTCTCCTCATGTCTGGAGAAAGCCCAGGACGGGGCCATCCTGGGCGGGGAAGCTCCCCAAGCAAGGCCCAGGCTTCTCGGCCTACACTGGGGGAAAACTCCCAGGCTATTTCTAAGGTGGATGGAAATCCTAAAGTTAATATTGTGGAAAGAGATTCTCAGAATGGAAGCACTGCCAGTGCCAAGAGAGGAGAAAAGGAAATGAATTTTTCTCAGGTAAAGAAAGACGCAGCTTCTGCATCTGCAAGTGTGGTGTGTGGTATTATACAGTCGGCCGGCCAAGGCTCACAGCATGGAGAACAAGCAAGAGACTCCCAGAAAGAAACCTCGGTGATAGATCCCAAGTCTGCAAACCAAGGCCATGTTGGTGCACAGGAGGTGAGGGGATCACATGGAGGTGCACAGGAGGTGAGGGGATCACAGGCGTGCAGCTCCACTCTCCAGCACAGAGACACAGGAGGACATCTCTGGAGAGGCAGACATTGCAGGAAAACCTACAGCAGCAAGAGGTGGTCTCCAGCATGGCCCGCTCAGGCCGCATAAGATCCCAGGCTGGAGGTAAGAACAATAATACTGACAAGTCTATGGAGGTGACACCTGGGAAATCTCAGGGTGTTAGCAAAACTGTTCCTGCCCCAGACCCTAATGTATGTGGCCGGGCCTCAGGAGATCCAACCAGCCATGGCTCCTCTGTGTTGACCCAGCCTGAGAGACTGTCCAGACCCCTCCAGCAGGGCAAAGAGACCGCCCGGGCACCAGAGCTACAGCTGGCGGTGGAGATCCCTGCACTGGTGAGGAGGATGGAGGAGCTGAAGCAACACAAACACATGGTACAAATGCAGATTGACTGCGTCTATAAACTAAAGACTGCGAACCCACAGTACAAGACAATGCATGATAACAAACTGTATGCACTAAGCACGGAACTGGCCACCATAGTGATCGAGATGGACTCTATACTGGAGAGGATGGGACCAGTGGCGGAGTCCTATAGGAACCAGGAGCGCTTTTCCCAGTACCAGCTGAGTTTTGAGCCAAAGGCCAGATCGCATGTGGTACCTGCCATCACCCCAGATGAGCCCCAGCAGGTGACAAGGCCCATAATACAGCCGGCAAGTTTCACCTTCCAGGATCAGCATACACATGGGAATGGGGAACAGCAACCTCCGAGACCTGCAGCTGTTCCTGAGCAAGAGTCTGGAGTTCTCATATCAGCAGAGGCACCACAAGTCCCAGAGGACCCAGTACATCAGGAGGACAGTGGACATTTTCTGGTGTATGAAGGTGATGGGGTGATGGAGCAGAGCGGTAATGTTGGGGCACGGACTGGGGGTGAGGACTGTGATGATGTTGGGGCACGGACTGGGGGTGCGGGCTGTGATGTTCCTGAGGGGTCGGTGGCTGGAGGGGGTGCACAATCTGTGTGGGATGTATTATTATCTGATGATGACAAAGAGGTGGATGGGGCAGGGGATGTTGTACACAATAATGTGCAGGATTTCCCCCCTTTACCTACAAGTACAGCAGATGTGGCAGGGCCCCCTAGAGTAGACCCCAATCCTGTAAGACAGGACGCAGGTACCCGCCAGGTTCCTCCCAGAAATGCCTGGAGCTGTGGTGCTCCATCCTTCACCTCCAGCGCCAATTACACTGGCCAGGCATTTAAAAGGAGAAACATGGTGCGTTTTCGGCACAGAGGTGCCAAGGAGGACCTTCCGGATAGGAGGTTTGTGGTGAGGGAGCTCCTGTGCCACCAGATGGGGTTTGTGCCAGCGGACATCTTGGCGGTAATAAACCTACCAGATAGACAGGGCTATGATGTCAGCTTTAAGCTCATGTCTAATCTGGATAGGTTCTGGTCCAACTTCCCCAGGTTCAGAGACACAGAGGGTTGGAATAAATTCAGTTTTATTCCCATATCCAAGCCAGATACCGTCATCATAAACATCATCTTCTGGAATGAAGCTGTTCCTCCCCAGGACATTGCGGTGTGGCTCCGCAGACATTGTGACCTGGTGTCTGATCTCACCAAGAACAGAGATGATGACGGTATCTGGACTGGAGGGTGGAAGGTCCTGGTGAAGCTGCGCCAACACGGGAACATCACACAACATCTGCCCAACTCCTTTTTTATTGGTAGAGAGAAGGGGGTTTGCTTCTACCCCGGTCAGCCCAGAAAGTGTTTCAAATGTGGTAAACCTGGCCATCTGGCAAATACCTGTACTATTGTTAAGTGTAATCTATGTGGTGAGACTGGACATGTAAGTGCCGACTGCCAGAACATCAGGTGCAACCTCTGTGGTGAGATCGGTCACCCTCACCGGGACTGTCCCAATGCCTGGCACAACATCTGCCGGGAGCTTCCTGATGAGGACCTTGTGGCGGGGGCAGAGGCTGTAGAGGAGGAGGATTTAATATCAGGCCCTATACTGACCAGACAGGAGGTCCAGCAGGGTTTAAGCAA
Organism: Hyla sarda; assembly: GCF_029499605.1. Classification (NCBI taxonomy): domain Eukaryota; kingdom Metazoa; phylum Chordata; class Amphibia; order Anura; family Hylidae; genus Hyla; species Hyla sarda. Next base: position 507,765,631 of record NC_079190.1, on the reverse strand, counting down.
CACAACACCAGAACCTCAGCAGTCAGAGAGCACACAGGGGGACATGGAGGTTGTGCCACAAGACCAGCAGCAGCCAGGGGTGTCCTCTTTGGTGTCTGAGGGGAGTAGGGTGCAACAAACTAAAAGGAGGAAAAAAGACAAGTCCTCCCGCAGGCCTGAGGGAGAGAACAATACTGGTGTGAAGAAAAGGGCTGACAACAGGGCAGGAGTGATGATGGTGTCCAATAGATACGAGGTTCTGACAGAGTCTGACGGTGATTTGGACACTGAGATAAAAAGAATAGAAGGTGAATGTGATGGTGACACCAGGGACCAACCACCAATAAAAAGGAAACCCCGGACTGTGAAAGATAACATAGAGTCAGACATGGAGACAGGTGGTGGCCAACAGGACTCAGATTCTGACTTGTGATGATGGGGGTCAGGTCTCTGCTCTTCTCCTTGTGTTACCTTGTAATGGCTGGGTTTACTTTAAGGGTCCTTTCTAGTAATGTAAACAGTATTAAAGTGAGGAGGACACGACACATAGTTTATGACCATCTACAATATGTGGACCCAGATGTCATCTTCTTACAAGAGACGCGCCTGACTACATTGGGGCACCTACATGAGGCTGAGAGGGAATGGACGTCTGGTCCCTCTTTCTGGTCACTGGCTGTGGAGCCATATGCCGGAGTGGCCATTTTGTTTACCACCAGGGATGTGACAATACATAGGATGACAGAGGTCGTCATGGGTAGGTGTCTGATTCTGGAGGTCACTATCCATGGTAGAAGGCTACGGCTGATAAATATCTATGGCCCACAGACAGTGGCAGAAAGGGTCCAGCTATTCACTGAGGTAAAGCCATTTCTATTCACATCTGTTCCTGTTATAATGGCCGGGGATTTTAACGTCACTAGGACATCAGGTGACAGGTCCTCAGGTAGAGCGGTGGCCAGGGACTCCAGGGTCCTTAATAATATAATATTGCAGGCTGGTCTGAGTGATGTCTTCACACAGGGTGGAAGAAAGCCAAAGCTCACATATTCTTGTTCTGATAGGAGCAGTAGGATTGACATGGCGTTCGTGAGTCCTTCAGAAATGGTTAGTGAGAGGAATGAGAAAACTGTCCCTTATTCAGACCATATGGCCTTAGTTTTCCAACTTGGTGTCACTAACCGCCCAGATATTGGAAGGGGGCTCTGGAAGCTCAATTCTAGTCTTGTGCAAGATCTGCATGTTAAGGAAGGTGTTCATTCTCTCATACAGAGCCAGCTAGATAGAGTGGACTTCTATGATGATATGGCCGCCTGGTGGGAGGATGTCAAGGATGAGATCAGAACCCTCTTAAAGAGACTGTCTTTTAAAAAGGGGAGGAGTAAGTATGGCCAGTATCTCAAGCTGCGGAAAGAATTGGAGTCACTATATTCGGCGGGTGGGGACCAACAAAGGATAGACCGGCTGAAATCTGAGATAAGGCAGTATCAGTACAGCAGGTATACCTCCCTGGTTCTTGAACGGGATTATGGGTCCTTAGGGTCTCCTGATCCCTTTGAGAATTGTCGGGAGCGGGTGGCAAATAAATCTGTCACCGGTCTCACTGACTCCCAGGGTGTTTTGCAGGAATCTCGGGAGGGTATCCTGGGGGTGGTGAGATCTTACTATGCTGACTTGTTTCAGAGGAAGGTTTTGGATAGAGACAAGATGACCCAATTCTTGGAGACAACTCCGCTCCCTGATACTAATGATTTGGACTTTTCTCCTTTGACAGCAGAATTGACGGTGGCGGAGGTCAAAGAGGCCATTGATAAGTTACATCTGAAGAAGGCACCAGGTCCGGATGGGATAACAGCAGAATTCTATAAGACATTCAGAGACCTCTTGGCTCCAATCCTCGTGGATGTTTACACAAATTGTCTAGAAAGTCACCTGATGCCTCCATCCATGAGAGTGTCCTCGCTGATTCTGCTGTCTAAAGGTAAAGAGCCGAGTGACATCAAGAACTGGAGGCCGATTGCCCTCTTGAATGTCGACAGGAAGATTCTGGCAAAAATCCTGTTTTCTAGGTTAGTTTGTCTGTCCCCGGCACTGTTGGCAGGCTGTCAGTATGGCACAGTAAAAGGGCGGAACATCTCTGGGGCAGTGATCTCCATAAGGGAGATGTTTGAGAGATGTAAAGCCCTGAGGTGTGGGAGATATGTTGTGAGTCTTGACCAGGCTAAAGCCTTTGACAGAGTAGATCACGAGTATCTATGGGCCACTTTGTCAAAGTACGGTATTCCGGGACAATTCATCGATTGGCTGAAGACTTTGTATTGTGAGGCCGAGAGCTTTCCTCTGATCAATGGTTGGCAGGGTGACACTTTCAGGGTTGAGGCGGGGGTGAGACAAGGTTGCCCACTTAGTCCGCTGCTGTATGTATTTGCCTTAGACCCGTTTCTGAGGTCACTGCAGGAGTGTGGTTTTCAGGGGGTGCCGGTCCCCCACTGCCTGCTCCTGAGTGTTGTTGCCTATGCGGATGATGTGACTGTAGTGATATCTGAGCCTCGTGAGGTGGAGATGTTGTCTGTGGCCATCAGAAGTTACTCGGAGGCCTCGGGGTCTCTGGTCAACCTTGAGAAGAGTCAAGCTCTCTGGGTATCCTATACTGTTCCAGACTTTGATCTGCCCCAATTTGTGAAAGCCTCCTCCCATATTAAAATCTTAGGGGTCAAATTCGGGAGGGACGATAACGCCAAACTAAATTGGGAAGAGAAGTTGGAAACCGGAAATGCAAAGGTTCAGCGATGGAAGAACTGGAGGCTGACCTATAGAGAAAGGGTTACAATGTTGAAGACTTACCTGGTCCCCGTCTTCTTGTATGTCTCTGTCGTTTTTCCTTTGCCAGAATGTTTCTCCGCTCGGCTCTTTAGCCTGTTCTTCCAACTTTTTTGGGGGAACAGGTTGAAACCAATAAAAAGAGGGATCACCTACCTACAGAGGAGAGAGAGTGGGTTGGATATGCTGAATCCAAGGGTGTTCTTTGACTCCATGTTTCTAAAAGTTAATTTTGGTTGCCTGGACTCAAACAACAGCTCCCTGTGGGCGAATAGTATCAGGGACTGGATATTGCCTTTTGTAGAGTCTTGGGTGCGAGGCGGCAGTCTCAAGAGGGGGAGATGGACGCGTGACTACCTCCCCCCGTACCTGGAATACGGGCTCAGATGTCTGAAGAGATGGCGTATTGAGAAGTCCTATATAGAGAGTAAGACCCGTAAAGAGCTTTATATCAGGGTGTGTAGGACATTCTTCTATTTACAACCAGCTCTGAAGGACTGTACGACCGCCATCTTACAGGACAGTCTGAGACTCCTGAATAGTGTGAGGCTACCAAAAAAGTTCCATGACATCGCCTGGCTGTCCTTACATGGGAAATTGTTTGTCAGGGGAAATTTAAGATACCTGAGTGTGTCGGATCGCCAGTGTCCCCTGGGGTGTCAGGAGGAGGAGACAATGGCGCATTTTATATCGGAGTGCTGGGGAGGGCGACACATATGGCAGGAAATATCCCAAAGGCTAAAGATCCCGAGACTACAGTCCTTAAAATACCCAGATATCATCTATGGGGTACCATCTAGTGTAAGTGGCATTGACCGGGAGACCATGTATATAGTCATCACCGTCATTAAATATTATCATTGGCACACCAGGACCCGCGTCTCCATGTTTAGTGAACCCTTTCATGACAGAAGAGCAGTGGACCTGATCCTGACAGAATTGAGGTGGATAAAGTGTTTGGAGGTCAGGAGGGACAGGGAAAACCTAAAATTATGGAGAAATGTGTATATAGATTAAGTTTTAACTTTAGGATGCTTTTGTGTTGTTATTTATTTATTTTCTTCACCTTTAAAGGCAATAGTTTATATCTAAGTTAACATTATTAAGTTTCTTTTGTATAGAAGAGTATGATGTTTAATACTTGATTGTTGTTTTGGTAATTTTGGTCGAAAGAACTGTATTTTTTCTGTTTGTTTTTAATAATAAAAATTGCCTCCTATATACAAGAATATAACTACTATAATACTGCTCCTATATACAAGAATATAACTACTATAATACTGGCTCCTATATACAAGTATATAACTACTATAATACTGCTCCTATATACAAGAATATAACTACTATAATACTGCTCCTATATACAAGAATATAACTACTATAATACTGCTCCTATATACAAGAATATAACTACAATAATACTGCTCCTATATACAAGAATATAACTACTATAATACTGCTCCTATATACAAGAATATAACTACTATAATACTGCTCCTATATACAAGAATATAACTACTATAATACTGCTCCTATATACAAGAATATAACTACTATAATACTGATCCTATATACAAGAATATAACTACTATAATACTGCCTCCTATATATACAAGAATATAACTACTATAATTCTGCCCCAATATACAAGAATATAACTACTATAATGCTGCTCCTATATACAAGAATGTAACTACTATACTACTGCTCCTATATACAAGAATATTACTACTATACTACTGCCCCTATGTAAAAGAATATAAATGATGTGCAATATTAAAATATATAAATAACAAAAAAAACAAAAAAAAGATTAAAAAGTAAGAGGACAAGGTGTATTGCCTATAATGTTCACTGAAGGCCCAGATTGTGTATCCTCCGGATTTACTGTATAAAAGCTGAAAGAAACACCAAACAACATATAAAAAAACAGACTATAATGACAAAATGACTGTAGTAAGGTGTGCAGGCGCAGCGTGGAGTCACTGTGGTAGAAGAATCGCACTTGTTAAAATATGTAAAAGCCCGGGAGATGTTCCTGGATGCCGTCCCCTTCTCTTGTACATGAAGTATTGATGAAGAACAACAGCCGGAATGTTCCGCAGATTCTAGGGGGGGGGGGGCGGCTTTTCATTTTACATCTGATCTCTCCAAGGTCCATGTAACCTGGATTTTATTGCTCCGCTCCCAAAGCTCCGGCAGAGCAAAATGATGCAAATCCTGATCAGCATATTCATCCGATTCCCTCAGAATTTGATTTTTTTTTTACATGTTTCAAAAACATTAAAGGGTTTACTCAGTATTTTGTAAAACAGTGGATATAAAAAATTAATGCATACTTACCTATCCCCAGTCCCCACAGCTCCCGTTCACCCCTGATCTTCGGTCTTCTTCCTGCTTCCGAAATGAGTGCTTGGTGCAGGACCTTCCAACTAAGTCATTCACTGGCCAAACAGGACACTGTTACAGGGGTACTACGCTGCTCAGCATTTGGAACAAACTGCCAGGAGCTTGTGACGTCATAGCCCCGCCCACGGCTGCCATGCCCCCTCCCATAGACTTGCATTGAGGGGGTGGGGAGTGATGTCATGAGGGGGCGGGGCTATGAAGTCTTCATCTCCCGGCGCCGGCTTCAGCGTCTGGAACAGTTTTTTCCTAACGCTGAGCAGTGCAGTACCCCTTTAATGCAATAGACCAGTGTTTTCTGACCAGGGTGCCTCCAGCTATTGCAAACCTACAATTCACTGGAGAATGATCTACCTTCCACCCAGCCGACTGGCTCCCTCTGAATTCCTGACAAGCGATGTAATGTCCCGGGGGGGAACTGCAACCTGGGAAAACCCTCCTTTTGTAAGCTTTTAAAAATAAACCTTGGGGCAAAAATCACAAAAGAATTGTGATACCAGCCGGAAACACAGGCACAGGCACTATATTATGAACTACACTAACTTTACAGCCCCTGTAGCACAGTCAAATAAAAAAAATCCAAAAATACCCCTTTAAGGGACTGGATGTAGCCGAGGGATCAGGGAATGGTAAGTATGTTTTCTTTTTGTTCTCCCCAGCCCAGTTGGGTTGATTGTCTTAATTTGTTAAATAACACTTCATGCCTCTGCTATGGAGTCTTAAAGGGGTATCCAAAGGATAGGGGATAGCATGTCCTATCGCAGGGGTCCATCTGCTGGGGACCCCCATGATCTCTAACCCCTTTAACTCTTTATAGTAGTGAGTCTATAACTGATGTCCCGGCTCTGTATTACTCCCTCCATGGTGGATACAGCACAGACAACCTGTAATGCCGATCCCTCACCCACCTTGTTACAAGGACGAATGAGGAAATATGGGAAGATTTATTTGTACCCGAAGTCCCGGAAGGATTTATTAGCTGCGACAAGACAAGATATAGGAGAATCATTCCAGGATGACGGCTCCATGGAGGGAACGAGAAGACGGCACGGAGGTGGTTGTTACACATCTGTATTATCTGTACCGTAATGACAAGACACTTTATATAGTATACAGGTAAAGAGAAGCCTATAGGAACGTCCCTGAAGAAGGGTCCCCATATACATACTGCATAATACAGAACTGATTTTTTTATTGCAACTCCATGGGGTTTTACTGTTTGTACATAACTTTTCAAATAATAAATATATATATATATATATATATATATATATATATATATATATATCCTGCAGTCATAGTTTAAGGAGTATTTCAATTTTATTAAAGTTGTACATACTTCAGCATGATTTTGTTTAAAGTACTCCTTACAGGAATTTGCGTAGTCCTTTCATTGTTAATGTGGTGTTGTCTCAGCAGCTACCGGGCTCCTCTGTCTGTCCTGAAAGTTAGTTGTGTAGTCCTCTCATTGTCAATGTGGTGTTGTCTCCAGCTCCCTGTCTCTTTCCTCCTTCCTGATAGGATGTTGTGTAAGTTGTGTAGCCCTTATATTGACAGTGGTATGTTTTCTCAGCAGGCCCCTGGCTCCTCCCTATCTCCTTACAGTAATTTGTGTAGTCCTCTCATAGTCAGAAAAGTGTTGTCTCAGCAGCTCTCCATCACCTTCTTCACTCTTGAAAGGAAGTTGTGTAGTCCTCTCATTGTCAGTGTGGTGTTGTCTCAGCAGCTGCCCGACTCCCACCTCTCGCCTACATTGCATCATCTTCTGCTGTATCAGGAGGCATTGCTGGTTTCTTAACTACAGTCCCATCCCGTGAATGATGTCATTACTCCTGATCTGACCGTACAGCCTTCATCACCATCTCCCTGTCATATACATACAGTAACCCCCCGACATGCGATGACATATGATTAAATCGACATACGATGCTTTTATATGTCGGGGCCATCGCATTAACTGCTATCCGACAGCGCAAAATGCTTAAGCTGCTGTCGGATAGCAGTTTAAGCATCCCGGGCAGGTTCACTTACCCATCCCCGCTGCTCCGGGTCCACTTCACGATCCTCCGGCGTCTTCTGCATCTTCTCCGGGGTCCGGGCCTCGCTTTCCGGCATCGTTATTACGTCGCTGCGCACGCAGTCCCGGCGCACAACGTAATAACGTCACCAGAAAGCGGGGCCCGGACACCGGAGAAGATACGGAAGAAGCCGGAGGATCGCGAAGTGGACCCAGAGCAGCGGGACAGCATCCGGAGCCCCTGGGACAGCATCGGGAGCGGTGAGGACGTGGTCCGGAGCGGCGGGGACAGGTGAGTATTAAATGCACATTTTACATTGCACGAGTCCCTCAACATACAATGGATTCGACAAACGATTGGTCGTTTGGAACGGATTACCATCGTATGTTGAGGGACCACTGTATATGTCTTTATTGGGACATTGAGGAAAGAATGAGGTGTGATTACAGCATGCTGCCTTGTGCAGAGGAGCAGACGGAATGTATAGCAGGTGCTGCAACTTCACTTTGCCATAGTCTGAAATGTAATGTTCTGGTGAGGAACTGGCAGGAGTGCTGAGGGAGAAGAGTAAGCAGGATGGGAGGACTGTGATGAAGAGTTGAAGGGTAGCAATGCATTCTGGGAATTGTAGTACTGAGCAACTGCTCAACCAGGAAGAACAGGATAAAAACCCCACAACAAAATATTTTGGGTGGTTTAAGAACTGGGGTAGACAGATAAGCAATTGTGGTAGATCTTGGGGGGTGTATAGTAGTGGGGATGTTGTATCGGTATATGAGGGGTTAATGTTAACCCTATAGTTCGTGACGCCTGGCTGAGGGCTAGTATGCTGAGGTAATTCCCAGTAACGATAGGTGCATGAAATGACTGAAGGTCCACAAGGAGATTTAACTTGAACTTGACCAACTTTATTTAAGTGCTTACGGTACATCCAAGGCACAGTAACAGTCTAATATAACAGTCCTTATATTGCTCAGTGACTGACAGTTGTTGCGGACCTTGAGGTATTTAGAAAGTCTCTGAATTTAGGGTAAATATTGCAGATACATCCGGATTTAGGGGTAAGATTAGGTCCGGTGATGCTACAGAGTGTCTGGGGATTGATACGCTCTCGATTTAGCATTGATCAGCCGTTGCCGCAAGGCTCAGGCCTAACTCACTGCGAGAATAGCTGCGCAGGTCCTGCTCGGTTGACAGCCCAGGAACAAGAGAGAGAATAATGGCCGCAGCTCCCTTATATGGGCAGGGGCGGGGTGAATCCGATTGGTCCGAATACCAGTCATTCACTCGTACACAGAATGATTGGATTGCATATGTCATAGGGACCTCCACAGGTCCTCAAGCAGAAATACCATAGAGTTCACCTAGTCACGTGACCCGCAGGTCCTGGTACGCTACGCGCAGGTAATTAACTATTCATTTACATTTATATAACTATATTTACATAAACCTTGCATAAGTTACTGGTTTACTAGATGGAATAGAGGTGACAGGTGTAGACTATACAACATGGACCCCTACGTCCTAGGGACTCTGGCTATGGGGACCCATACACATAAAGGGACCGCATAGGATGCGGTACCAGGAAACCACACAATGCTATATACTTCTCCAGCATTTTTTGTTTCCTGACACTATATCTTTACTATATCTTTATAGCATACAGAGCTTTGTTTTCTAATACAGAGCCCCAAATCCTCTGCATAGCAATGGAGATACATGATGAAATTTTACCTGCACCCACTACTAGGAAGAATGAGCTGCCTACATATATATATATATATATATATATATATATATATATATATATATATATATATATATATATATATATACATATACACATTGACCTCAATAATACAACAGTGTGCTGAGAGCCCCCAATACATTACCGGTAATTCATAGGGGTCTATAACTCTGTTCACATGACCATCACCGATTCTATTGTAATTGAGACCCTGACTGCAGTGCTGGACCAAACAAACAGAGATCACCATAAATGGGGGCCCAATGGACCCCTACTGTCTTCTTACCATGAAATCCAATATAACTATTGATGAATGCTCTGACAGCATTGTGAATCGGGCCGTAAAGGGATTTTTCCACAATGTTTTAGAATAATCAGTCTGACCATTTGGAACACTATAGAAAAGTACCATGGAAGATCACCATTAAAGAGCGGGCCATGCAGCCTCGGCTGTTTTTCAAGGCAGTGTTCACATATGTGTTTTTTCTTCCTTTGTTCTGCTCTGCCTTAGACCAGTGGCCTCAAACTGTGGCCCTCGAGATGTTGCAAAAAGTTTTGCAACATCTCAAGGGCCACAGTTTGAGACCACTGCCTTAGACCCATCAGAGGAATAGATGCTGAAGGCCACTTCATCCATACAGAACATCTCATCTTCCTGTTACACACAGGAACAAGGTTATTCATGAAACATCTTAAAAGGTATTGACCCTAGTGACAAGTGATTGGCCCCTAAGTCATGTCTACATGGGGTTGTCTTCTTCTGAAATCCATTTTGTAAGCCTGGGCGTACCGGAAGACACTCCGGACCAATTCGACCCTGGGCCAACTGGAGGACACTCTGGACCAATTCAACCCTGGGCCTACTGGAGGACACTCTGGACTAATTCAACCCTGGGCCTACTGGAGGACACTCATGACCAATTCAACCCTGGACCTACTGGAGGACACTCTGGACCAATTCGACCCTGGGCCTACTGGAGGACACTCCAGACCAATTCAACCCTGGGCCTACTGGAGGACACTCTGGACCAATTCAACCCTGGGCCTACTGGAAGACACTCTGGACCAATTCGACCCTGGGCCTACTGGAGGACACTCCAGACCAATTCGACCCTGGGCCTACTGGAGGACACTCTGGAAAGATTCAACCCTGAGTTTTTGAACCAATTTGACCTAGGGCCTACTGGAGGACACTCTGGACCAATTTGACCCTGGGCCTCCTGGAGGACACTCCGGACCAATTCGACCCTGAGTTTCTCTCCCATTGAAATGCATGGGAGCTACGGAAGCTGCACGTAATAGTCACTTCAATTAAAGTGCACAGAGAGATTTTTTATTTTTTTTTTGCTCTTAAATAACTGCATTAAAAAAAACACAATATCAATTAATTTACAAGAACAATGAGAGGTTGTAAACTCAGTAGAATTGCAAATTCTTAATTAGTGTTACGATGACTGCAAAAGTAAAGAATAGCAAAGAGAGCAATAAAACCAGCCAAAAGGAAATCTGCGTGAGCGATAGTCAGTGTAGTCTGCCTTAAATGTGGAACCTTTTTATTGTTACATTATAATAGTTGGTTTTTGGGGAGGGGGTTAAGCTGGATCATTGCCCAGGGTCCCTTTTTCTTAGAGGCCCCCAATGACATGATCGCTAGGAAAATATGATGGACCTTATGTAAACGGGAAGGTATCGAAATAGGTCCATGATTAGATGGCCCAGAAGCAGAGCTGGCCCTACAATGGGTTCATTGGACCCAGGCAGCACCTCCATAGGGGCAGAAATATTGCTGAACCTGAGAAGATATTTAACAGGCAGGGGACAGGCAGCTAAAGCTGAGTAATGGACACTACGGGCATCAGTATAATACAACCGCAAGCCGCCCTGTGAACAAGTGCAGCAGCCACCAACTCCTCTGAGGAGCAGAACGGAAGTGTGCGCAGCATTTCACTCATGGACTCATACAGCACAATGTCTTGGGCCGGCCCTGCCCAGAAGCTATGCTCCTGCAAGCAATACAATGATTTGACAATTTGTTTTTGGAGTACAAATAACATGTGAATGTTCATAAAAAGAATTCCAGAACACAGGTGCAGCATGAGAGAAGACACAGAAACAGAGTTTTTGTTAAGGAAGGTTAAAGGGGTTCTCCAACATGAGGGGACTTTAGTACCTGTCAGACAGTAATGGGCATGCTTAGGAAGGATAAATGCCCATCTTGAGGCTAAAGAGCTGTGTTGTGAGTCCACTATAATTCTACTCCTTTCTCAGAAATGGCTATTTCCTGGTCGAGTTCCCTCCTTCAACTACAAGTCCCAGGATTACTTATTTGTGAGTGTGTGTTCACTTTTCTCTGTCCCACACATCAGCCACCCTACCCTTTGAAACACACTTGGGACAATTCCCTGCAGCCCTGTGGAGAATGAACTCTCTCCCACCCAGCAGTCGCTCCACCCATTAAAGCACAGACAAGCTCCCTTTCAACTAGTAATGTAATGTCTTGGGCACAATGCAACCCGAGAAAAGCCAGAGAAGGCACTCATTTTGTATGCTGCTAAAAATGAATATCAGGGTAAAGATCAAAAAAGAATTGCGACACCAGACGTCAAACACAGTTACAGACACTATACTATGAACTACACAAATTTTACAGCCCCTGTAGCACAATCAAATAAAAAGAAAAAATGCCAAGAATACCCCTTTAAAGAAGGTAAAGATGGCATTTGTCTCATGGGCAAGGTCAGAAAGGTGCAGCAAATATTTGTTCATGGAAGGTTTAAGGGGTACTCCGCAATATGTTCCGAATGCTTGGAGCGGGTGGCAGGGGTCGTGATGTCACGGCCATGCCCCTCGTGATGCCATGCCCCCTCAATGCAAGTCCATGGGAGGGGGTGTGGCAGTCACCACGCCCCCTCCTATAGACTTGTAATAAAGGGGCATGGCGTTACATCACAAAGGGTGGTGCTGTGACATCACGACCCCCCCGCCAGATGCCAACTGCAGGATTCCCGCGATCAGACATCTTATCTGTTAGGATTCGGCAGGCTGGAGGTGGATCCTCTGTGTCAGCGAGGGATTGGCGTGGACCGTGTCGGTGGACCGGTTCTAAGGTTGCTACTGGTTTTCACCAGAGCCTGCCGCAAAGCGGGATGGACTTGCTGCGGCGGTAGCAACCAGGTCGCATCCACCGGCAACGGCTCAACCTCTCTGACTGCTGAGAAGGTGTGGGACAGAAGGACTAGGCAGAGGCAAGGTCAGACGTTGCAGAAGGTAGGGGCAGGCGGCAAGGTTTGTAGTCAAAGAGGATAGCAGAAGATCTGGAACACAGGCTTTGGACAACACTAAACGCTTTCACTGGCACAAGGCAACAAGATCCGGCAAGGAAGTGCAGGGGAAGTGAGGTAATATCGCCAGGGAGCAGGTGGAAGCTAATTAGACTGATTGGGCCAGGCACCAATAACTGGTGAACTGGCCCTTTAAATATTAGAGAGCTGGCGCGCGCGCGCCCTAGAGAGCGGAGCCGCGCGTGCCAGAACATGACAGCCGGGGACCGGGACGGGTAAGTGACTTGGGATGCGATTCGCGAGCGGGCGCGTCCCACTATGCGAATCGCATCCCCGCCGGCAATGTCAGTGCAGCGCTCCTGGTCAGCGGGTCTGACCGGGGCGCTGCAGAGAGAGGAACGCCGCGAGCGCTCCGGGGAGGAGAAGGGACCCGGAGCGCTCGGTGTAACAGTACCCTCATTTTGTCTCCTTGTCCCTTCAAAAGAGACGAGAACATAGGGGACGCCTCTTGAGTCTCCTTCTGGAATAAAAAGAAGTCCTGGGTAGCTACACCAGTGGCAGGTAGTTCAGAAGAAGTGGGAATGGGGAGGGGGGCAGAGGGTGAAGCTTGTCACGGGGCAGAGTGTCACCAGGACGGGGGCTATGAGGAGGCACGGCACAGTCCTGATAGGCCTTGGGGAGACCAGGCACAGGAGGAGACACTGAGGCCCGACAGACGGGACTGGGAGCAGACGTGAGGCATTTCTTACGGCAAGCAGAACCCCAATTCTTGATCTCCCCGGTGGTCCAGTCAAGGGTGGGAGAATGATGCTGGAGCCATGGCAGACCGAGGAGGACTTCAGAGGTGCAGTTGGGAAGGACGAAAAATTCAATCTTTTCGTGATGGGGTCCAATGCACATTAAGAGGGGTTCTGTGCGGTAACGCACAGTACAGTCCAACTTCACTCCGTTGACCGAAGAAATGTAGAGCGGCTTGACGAGACGGGTCAGCGGGATGCAGAACTTATTCACCAAAGAGTCCAGAATAAAATTTCCAGAAGCACCAGAGTCCAAGCAGGCCACGGCTGAGAGGGAGGAATTGGCAGAAGGAGAAATCCGCACGAGCACAGTGAGACGTGGAGAAGCAGACTTCGTACCAAGAGATGCCACACCCACGTGAGCTGGGTGCGTGCGTTTCCCAGACGTGGAGGACGAATAGAGAAATCCACCAAGAAATGTTCGGTACTAGCGCAGTACAGGCATAAGTTTTTATCCCTACGGCGAGTCCTCTCTTCATGGGTCAGGCGAGACCGATCCACTTGCATAGCCTCCTCGGCGGGAGGCACAGGGGTAGATTGCAAAGGATACTGTGAGAGAGGAGCCCAGAGATCAAGGTCTTTTTCCTGGCGGAGCTCCTGGTGTCTTTCAGAAAAACGCATGTCAATGCGGGTGGCCAAATGGATAAGTTCTTGCAGGTTGGCAGGAATTTCTCGTGCGGCCAGCACATCCTTGATGTTACTGGATAGGCCTTTTTTAAAGGTCGCGCAGAGGGCCTCATTGTTCCACGATAATTCGGAAGCGAGAGTACGAAATTGGATGGCGTACTCGCCTACCGAAGAATTACCCTGGACCAGGTTCAGCAGGGCAGTCTCGGCAGAAGAAGCTCGGGCTGGCTCCTCGAAGACACTCCGGACTTCAGCGAAGAAGGACTGGACTGTGGCTGTGGCAGGATCATTGCGGTCCCAGAGCGATGCACTGGCCCTTTAAATCTTAGAGAGCTGGCGCGCGCGCGCCCTAGAGAGCGGAGCCGCGCACGCCAGAACATGACAGCCGGGGACCGGGACGGGTAAGTGACTTGGGATGCGATTCACGAGCGGGCGCGTCCCGCTATGCGAATCGCATCCCCGCCGGCAATGTCAGTGCAGCGCTCCCGGTCAGCGGGTCTGACCGGGGCGCTGCAGAGAGAGAGACTCCGCGAGCGCTCCGGGGAGGAGCAGGGACCCGGAGCGCTCGGCGTAACATTATCCCCTATACTTTGGATAGGGGATAAGATGTCTAGGGTGGGAGTACCCCTTTAAGTTGGTCCTTGAAAAGAAGCAGGAAGAGGCAACATGAGAGAGGACTTGGTACCAGAAATTTTGTTAAGTGGGTACTTCGCCCCTAGACATCTTATATCCAAAGGATTGGGGATAAGCTAAAAATAAATTACCAAATAAATAGACGAATAAATAAACCTGAGCTCAGATGGTACAACCGGAATCTCTATTAGAACCTCACGGCGCCTACGAGATTCTCTACAGTTCAGCCACTGTCCCCCGGTGACTTCTCGCTCTGATAATATGTTAATTCTTGTAAACTTTTTTCTTTGTTATGCGGCGCATAATTTAATGTCCCTGGTGCTTAGGAGCTGTGCAAATTGCATCCTCAAGACGCGCTCTTATACGGCAGCTGCGACCGAATAATCCATGACTGATAGGAAACGCACGGTGTGGTAAAACACAGCCGCATCAGGTTTGGTGACAATGAAAAAAATAAAACAAATATCAACTGGCTTCAGAAAGTTAAACAGATTTGTAAAATTACTTCTATTAAAAAATCTTAATCCTTTCAGTACTTATGAGCTTCTGAGGTTAAGGTTGTTCTTTTCAGTCTAAGTCCTCTCTGATGACACCTGTCTCGGGAAACGCTCAGTTTAGAAGAGGTTTGCTATGGGGATTTGCTTCTAAACTGGGCGTTTCCTGAGACACGTGTCATCAGAGAGCACTTAGACAGAAAAGAACAACCTTAAAGGGGTATTCCAGGCCTAAACTTTTTTTTCATATATCAACTGGCTCCGGAAAATTAAACAGATTTGTAAATTACGTCTATAAAAAAATCTTAATCCTTCCAATAGTTATTAGCTTCTGAAGTTGAGTTGTTGTTTTCTGTCTAACTGCTCTCTGATGACTCATGTCCCGGGAGCTGTGCAGTTCCTATGGGGATATTCTTCCATCATGCACAGCTCCCGGGATGTGACATCATCATTGAGCACTTAGACAGAAAACTTCAGAAGCTAATAACTATTGGAAGGATTAAGATTTTTTAATAGAAGTAATTTACAAAACTGTTTAACTTTCTGTAGCCAGTTGATATATTAAAAAAAAATTTTTTTTCCTGGAATACCCCTTTAAATGTGCACTCTGAGTAAAAAAATATTTTTTGCTATTGCATTCCTTATAGTAAATAAAAAAAAGTTTATTTCCCCCTTTTTTGCGCTGATATGTATTACCAGCTGGGAGACCTTATATAGACAGGGCTGAATTAACCACCAGGTGACTCCAATTGAGGTGGAGAAACAGGTCAGAGATAATCAACAGAAATGTCACAGAGATTAAAGGGGTATTCCGGTGGGAAAAAAAAATTTTTCAAATCAACTGGTGCCAGACAGTTTTACAGATCTGTAAATTACTTTTATTTAAAAATATTAAGCCTTCCAGCACTTATTAGCTGCTGTATGCTCCAGAGGAAGTTGTGTAGTTTTTTCCAGTCTGACCACAGTGCTCTCTGCTGACACCTCTGTCCATGTCTGGAACTCTCCAGAGTAGAAGCAAATCCCCATAGCAAACCTCTCCTGCTCTGTACAGTTCCTGATATGGACAGAGGTGTCAGCAGAGAGCATTGTGGTCAGAATGGGAAAAAAAAACTACACAACTTCCTCTGGAGCATACAGCAGCTAATAAGTAATGGAAGAGATAAGAATTTTATATAGAAATCACTTACAAATCTGTATAACTTTCCGGCACCAGTTGATTTGAGAAAAAAATAAAAATTCCCACCGGAGTACCCCTTTCATTTCAAATGTCATAGTTTTTTTTTTTTTTTTTTTCCTTTTTAAAGGGGTACTCCGGCCCTAGACATCTTATCCCCTATCCAAAGGATAGGGGATAAGATGTCAGATCGTGGTGGTCCCGCTGCTGGGAACCCCCGGGATCTAGGCTGCAGCACCCACCTCAGCAGCTTCCGGAAACGCTGGAAGCTTCGGATCCCGACCACGCGAGCGAAAGAGCATGACATCACGGCTCCGCCCCTTGTGTGACGTCACGCCCCACCCCTCAATGCAAGTCTATGGGAGGGGGCGTGACGGCCGTCACGCCCCCTCCCATAGGCTTGCATTGAGGGGGCGGAGATTGATGTCACACGGAGGCGGAGCCGAGAAGTCACAACGCTACGGCCCCGTGATCGACAGTAATCAGACCCGGAGCGAACACGCTCCGGGGACTGATTATAAACGGGGTGCGGCGTGCAAGATCACAGGGGTCCCCAACGGCGGGACCCCCTGCGATCCTTTGGATAGGGGATAAGATGTCTAAGCGCCGGAGTACCCCTTTAATACACTTGGAAAAAATTCTAAAATTCTGTTTAAAGAATTCCCACATTCTGATTATAGGATATTGAGTGCGAACTGATGGGGAAAACTGAGGTTTTTTTTTTTCAGTTTTTTATTGTAGCACAAGGAGCAACATAACAAAATGGTAAAAAATGTAGCGATTGGGAAGACTTTGCGGATACATTGTACATTCTGCAGCTGCTCCTCCAGCACTTTACTAACTGCTATTAGTCAGGATGTCAGGATTTTACATTTTTCATGAGAAGTCTTCATGTTGAGACTCTATGGGATTGCTGAGAGCTTTCCTGCAGTCCCGTTCCCTCGATACCCGGACTCGTCGTGGCCTCGGAGCTCTGATATGGCAAACTTTAAATTAACTCTTTTGTGTCGCTATCTCCCGTGTATCACTGAAGTCACAGTTCTGTCCATTGGTTTTTCTTCTATAATGAAATAAAATTATTTCCAAGGTTCTGCACCAGTGGTCTCAAGCTGTGGCCCTCAAGATGATGAAAACTTCAACTCCCAGCATGCCCGGATGCATGGCCGGTTCTGCCTATAGGCAAAATAGGCAGCAGCCTAGAGCGCCCTCTTGATGGAGGGGCACCGCTCGAACTGCTGCAAAAATGTTAATAGCCAGCATCCAAAGCCCCAACCACTCATCCAAAGAACCCACCCAGCCAGCACCCCCGTTGCAACTACCCCCCCCCCCCCCCCCCCCACCGGTACCCCGGTAATCTGCATTCTTCAGCCTGCTGGAAGAGCGCTGGGCCACCTCCGAGGCCAGATGGGCAGGTCAGGTCCGACCAGCATCCTGACATCGAACGCGCCTTCATACCTCCACCCCATGGGGAGGAGGTTTGTTACAGTGTGTCACCCCAGTAGTAATGAGATTACATGAGGAGGAGGTTTGTTACAGTGTGTCACCCCAGTAGTAAGGAGATTACATGAGGAGGAGGTTTGTTACAGTGTGTCACCCCAGTGGTAAGGAGATTACATGAGGAGGAGGTTTGTTACAGTGGGTCATCCCAGTAGTAAGGAGATTACATGAGAAGGAGGTTTGTTACAGTGTGTCACCCCAGTAGTAAGGAGATTACATGAGGAGGAGGTTTGTTACAGTGTGTCATCCCAGTAGTAAGGAGATTACATGAGGAGGAGGTTTGTTACAGTGTGTCACCCCAGTAGTAAGGAGATTACATGAGGAGGAGGTTTGTTACAGTGTGTCATCCCAGTAGTAAGGAGATTACATGAGGAGGAGGTTTGTTACAGTGTGTCACCCCAGTAGTAAGGAGATTACATGAGGAGGAGGTTTGTTACAGTGTGTCATCCCAGTAGTAAGGAGATTACATGAGGAGGAGGTTTGTTACAGTGTGTCACCCCAGTAGTAAGGAGATTACATGAGGAGGGGGTATGTTACAGTGTGTCACTCCAGTAGTAAGGAGATTACATGAGGAGGAGGTTTGTTACAGTGTGTCACCCCAGTAGTAAGGAGATTACATGAGGAGGAGGTTTGTTACAGTGTATCACTCCAGTAGTAAGGAGATTACATGACAAGGAGGTTTGTTACAGTGTGTCACCCCAGAAGTAAGGAGATTACATGAGGAGGAGGTTTGTTACAGTGTGTCACCCCAGTAGTAAGGTGATTACATGAGGAGGAGGTTTGGTACAGTGTATCACTCCAGTAGTAAGGAGATTACATGAGGAGGAGGTTTGTTACAGTGTGTCACCCCAGTAGTACGGAGATTACATGAGGAGGAGGTTTGTTACAGTGTGTCACCCCAGTAGTAAGGAGATTACATGAGGAGGAGGTTTGTTACAGTGTGTCACCCCAGTAGTAAGTTGATTACATGAGGAGGAGGTTTGGTACAGTGTATCACTCCAGTAGTAAGGAGATTACATGAGGAGGAGGTTTGTTACAGTGTGTCACCCCAGTAGTAAGGTGATTACATGAGGAGGAGGTTTGGTACAGTGTATCACTCCAGTAGTAAGGAGATTACATGAGGAGGAGGTTTGTTACAGTGTGTCACTCCAGTAGTAAGGAGATTACATGAGGAGGAGGTTTGTTACAGTGTGTCACCCCAGTAGTAAGGAAATTACATGAGGAGGTTTGTTACAGTGTGTCACCCTAGTAGTAAGGTGGGGTGTGTCAAAGGGCAGGTCAAGGGGTGGTAAAATTAGCTTTCGCCTAGGGTGGCAAAATTCTTTGCACCAGCCCTGCCGGTTGTTTAGGGGCGGAGTAGCCCTTAAAGGATAAGTTGGTTTTGGTTACACATGATAGAGGGTGCTGGAGAGAGCCAGGGTGCTGCACGGAGATCATGGGGGGTCCCAGCAGCCGGACCACCTCGTGATCAGACATCTTGTCCCCTATCCTTTAGATTTAGGAGGTTTCCATTGTGGTGTGAGTCGCAGCTCTTTAGCGCGCTGGAGTGTTGCGGATGACACTTGTATGCGGATCTGGCCTACTTTTTTTCTTTCTTTTTTTGCTCCTTTTCATAATGACTAGTATCAATTAGCAGGAGGAGGTGTAGACAAACCCCGGAGCGAACCTTCAGCAGTCGTTCCGCCAACCACGGAACATTATTTTATCACAGCTGCATAATCCGCAAAATGTTCTGCTCTTTACACAAAAAAATAAATCGCTGGTTTCTTAAGATCTTGAAGTTTTCTCTTTCCCTGAACTTCAAAAATATTAACATTTTGGTGACTACGGCAGCGATGAGCAGATTAAAAGGCCTACGCTGCAAAACGGAGATTTTCTGCTCCCGGAAACCTATTGGCTTTAGATGCAGCAGACTGACACTGACAATCCCTCAGTTAGTTGAGAACATCATAAAGACATGAGGAGAAGTTTAGGCTCCGCTGGCATTTATGGAAAGAAAGCCGTTCTCTAAGGGATAGTCTCCCAAAAAACATCTTATCCCCTATCCAAAGCCCCAAGCTTCCGTGACCATAGCGCGGGACCCTCACGATAAGATGTTTTTCGGCGGAGTACCCCTTTAATGGAGTACTCCGGTGGTAAACAATTTTTTTTTTAATCAACTGGTGCCAGAAACTTAGACATATTTTTAAATTACCTCTATTTAAAAATCTCAATCCTTCCAGTACTTATCAGCTGCTGTATGCTCCACAGGAAGTTGTGTAGTTCTTTCCAGTCTGACCACAGTGCTCTCTGCTGCCACCTCTGTCCGTGTAAGGAACTGTCCAGAGCAGGAGAGGCTTCCTATGGGGATTTGCTTCTGCTCTGGACACAGTTCCTGCTACTCATTATACCCAGACCCGCGTATTTAGGCCCCCGTATTTAGGACCCCCATCTCCCGTTGGTATAGTCAGCACCAGGTAGAGGGGTCACGACAGGCAGCGCAGGCGGGAACATAGTCACAAGGCTGGGGTAAGGATTTTTGCCACCCTCGAAGAAAAGCTAATTTTGCCGCCCCTTGACCCCGCCCATTGGCTCCGGCCTTTGACCCTCTCCCCCTTACCACTGTAGCAAACATCCTCCCCATAGGGTGGATGTATGGAGGCGCGCTCGATGTCAGGATGGTGGACGGACCTGACCTGCCCATCTGGCCTCGGAGGTGGCACTGTGCTCCCCCAGAAGGCTGAAGAATGCAAATTATAATGGTACCGGGGGTGGGGGGGGGGATGTTGCAACGGTGGTGCTGGCTGGGTGGGTGCTTCCGATGAGCGGCGGGGGCTTTGGATGATGGCTGGCTACTAACTTTCATGCAGCCCCCCATCAAGACGGTGCTCTAGGCAGCTGCCTATTTTGCCTATAGGCAGAACCGGCCCTGCATAGTCAGTAAGTAGACGTGTTTTGCCGTTTACCGATAATATTTGTCTTTTGTGTTTAATACTGATGAAACCTAATGGCACCTTCTGTATTTGTGGTTAAAGGGGTACTCCGGCGCTTAGACATCTTATTCCTTATCCAAAGGATAGGGGATAAGATGCCTGATCGCGGGGGTCCCGCCAGCGGCGGGACCCCCGTGATCAGGCATCTTATCCCCTATCCTTTGGATAGGGGATAAGATATCTAAGCGCCAGAGTACCCCTTTAATTAATATTTATCTACAATGTTGTCTTTGACAATTAACATTATTATTGCTTATGGGGTATTATCCAGTGTGGTTTACTGTTTATAACTATTTGTTACTCTATGGGGTGTATTTGTAACGCTGCACATATTTACCTATTCTTTGCCGTTTACGTCATGTTGTTTCTCCCGCCGCGATGAATCGCAGCATCCTGTTATATCCTGTAATATTTAGTGATTGTAATTTACTTAATTGGTGTATTCTTTAGGATTCAAGATTACTGGGGGGGGGGGGAGGGGGTGTATTTCTCTGGGGTCTGATTCTATACGTCATCTCATGTTAGAAATACAATTGCCTAAAGGACTAACAAATCCCTTGTGTATAGGAAACATGACAGGGAGTATCTCTACATCATCCCTTTATCTTATTGAGTGTTCTCCTGCTATCCAGAGAAACATTTAATTTTTGGATGCATTTTTGAATTTTTTTTTTAATTTAAAGGGGTACTCAGAATGGAAAACTTTTTTTATTTATTTTATTTTATTTTTTTTAAATCAACTGGTGCCAGAAAGTTAAACCGATTTGTAAATTTCTTCTAGTAAAAAATGTTTTAATCCTTCCAGTACTTATCAGCCACTGAATACTACAGAGGAAATTATTTTCTTTTTGGAACACAGAGCTCTCTGCTGACATCACGAGCACAGTGCTCTCTGCTGTCCTCTCTGTCCATTTAAGGAACTGTCCAGAGCAGCATATGTTTGCTATGGGGATTTGCTCCTACTCTAGGACAGTTCTTAAAATGGACAAAGATGTCAGCAGAGAGCACTGTGGTCATGATGTCAGCAGAAAGCTCTGTGTTCCAAAAAGAAAACAATTTCCTCTGTAGTATTCAGCAGCTAATAAGTACTGGAAAGATTAAGGTTTTTTAATAGAAGTAATTTAAAAATCTGTTTAACTTTCTGGCACCAGTTGATGTAAAAAGAAAAGTTTACCACTGCTGGAGTACCCCTTTAATGCGATAAAATACTCCACCATGGACCAGGAAGGCAGAGATCATAACATCCATCTCCGTCTTCTTTCTGTTTTAGGATTCGCTTGAGTCACCTGTGAAATTTGATTCAGATTTAAAGAGGTATTCCAGGAAAAAACGTATATATAATATATATATATATATATATATATATATATATATATATATATATATACGTTTTTTCCTGGAATACCTCTTTAAATCTGAATCAAATTTCACAGGTGACTCAAGCGAATCCTAAAACAGAAAGAAGACGGAGATGGATGTTATGATCTCTGCCTTCCTGGTCCATGG
Organism: Hyla sarda; assembly: GCF_029499605.1. NCBI lineage: Eukaryota > Metazoa > Chordata > Amphibia > Anura > Hylidae > Hyla > Hyla sarda. The sequence goes on along the minus strand of NC_079190.1, from coordinate 507,743,680 downwards.
TGGAGTATTTTATCGCATTAAAGGGGTACTCCAGCAGTGGTAAACTTTTCTTTTTACATCAACTGGTGCCAGAAAGTTAAACAGATTTGTAAATTATTTCTATTAAAAAATCGTAATCCTTCCAATAATTATCAGCTGCTGAAGTTGAGTTGTTCTTTTCTGTATGGCAACAGTGCTCTCTGCTGACACCTCTGTCTGTCTCGGGTACTGCACAGAGTAGAAGAGGTTTGCTATGGGGATTTGCTTCTACTCTGGATAGTTCCCGAGACACGTGTCATCAGAGAGCACTTAGACAGAAAACAACAACTCAACTTCAGCAGCTCATAAGTACTGAAAGGATTAAGATTTTTTAATAGAAGTAATTTACAAATCGGAATCATGGCCGCACATCCACCATTTGTAATTTGATCTACTTGATTCTCGGCATAATTTCAAGAACTAACAGGTTGTTATTATACATTTTTGATCAAAAAGTACAAGCCCACTCGCCACGTCAAGGCCACCTATTAAGAGTGGGTCCCTAACGTCCCTAGCATAAAGTAGCAGGTAGCTACATAGGTAGTAGGTAGTCTAACTGGGAGCACATGGTAAGTGAGCTTTTACACCCTGTTCACACTGGTGTGGTGCTGTGCGGTGTCGTGTCTGCAGGGGGGTGCGGCCCATGGACTGGTTTGAGTGGCATTGGGGCCGCTCTGCCGGTGGGTCGTTCCCCCTGTGGGCACTGGTGTCGCGGTGGTGGTGGTCGCCGCCCGGTGCTGCGCCATTTTATGCTAGGGACGTTAGGGACCCACTCTGGATAGGTAGCCTTGACGTGGCGAGTGGGCTTGTACTTTTTGATCAAAAATGTATAATAACAACCTGTTAGTTTTTGAGTTTATGCTGAGAAGCAAATAGATCAAAATACAATTTGTGGATGTGCGACCATGTCTGTCTTCTCTACTTGTAATTTACAAATCTGTTTTAAAGGGGTACTCCACTGGCAAACCTTTTCTTTTTATTTATTTTTTTAAATCAACTGGTGCCAGAAAGTTAAACAGGTTTGTCAATTACTTCTATTTAAAAATCTTAATCCTCCCAGTACTTATCAGCTGCTATATGCTCCATAGGAAGTTCTTTTATTTTTGAATTTCCTTTCTACCTGACCACAGTGCTCTCTGCTGACACCTCTGTCTATGTCAGGAACTGTCCAGAGTAGGAGAAAATCCCCATAGCAAACCTCTCCTGCTCTGGTCAGTTCCTGACATGGACAGAGGTGTCAGCAGAGAGCACTGTGGTCAGACAGAGAGGAAATTCAAAAAGAAAATAACTTCCTCTGTATTATAAAGCAGCTGATAAGTACTGGAAGGGTCAAGATTTTTTAATAGACGTAATTTACAAATCTCTTTAACTTTCTGGCACCAGCTGATTTAAAAGAAAAGGTTTTCCAGTGGAGTACCCCTTTAACTTTCTGGAGCCAGTTGATATATATATATATATATATATATATATTTAAAAAAAAGTTTTTTCCTGGATAAAACCCCTTTAAAGGGGTACTCCGCTGCTGGACATCTTATCCCCTATTCAAAGGATACCCCCGCGATCTCCCTGTTGCACCCGGCATTCGTTTAGAGCGTCGGGTGCAGCGACGGAGCGCTGGAGGCTCTTGACGTCACGGCCGCTCCCCGCTCGTGACTTCACGGCAACACCCCCTCAACGCAAGTCTATGGGAGGGGGCGTGACTGCCGTCACGCCCCCTCCCATAGACTTGCATTGAGGGGGTGTGGCCGTGATCTCAAGAGCCTCCAGCACTCCGGCCTCCTTGGCAAAGGGGATAAAATGTCTAGGGGCGGAGTGCCCCTTTAAGAACGGAGGCCGAAAAGCGCTTTATTATTTTTTTTTTTTTTTTTGCTTTCATTAAACAGCAATTAAACGGCGGCGTTCATCTGGTTTCAGACGCACGGAAGACGCGAACCTTTCCCGTGCTGGAATCGGAATGAAGCAGATTTTAAACAGCTTAATTAAATAAAAGGAAGGAACTCTAATTAGATGTCCTAAAATCCCCCGGAGCTGTATTTAACTAGAACAACTAGATTTTCCTCATCCATTTAAACTGCTTGGCATAATCGGTGCATTAACTGGAATAGTCAGATCTCCTAGGTGCCATATCAAATTGGATTTCGCATTAAAACAGGCAAATGTATGTGTTCATTTTCACAATTGGAGATTTTTTTATTTTATTATTGTGGACCGGCTGATTCATCGTAAAGACACAATAAAGTAAAAAATGCAATAAAAAACGCTAATCTATTATCGGCGTCTCTGCGCTACGTCACTATTGTTCCAAATCTGTTGGCGCATGGAAACCATCAACAAGTAGGGGGATCTTAACATAGGTTTAGATTTATTCTTTTCCACTGTTTCCCAACCAGGGTGCCTCCAGCTGTTGCAAAACTACAACTCTCAGCATGCACGGACAGTCACAGTGGAAACTGAGATTGCGCCGGTCTCGGTGGAAAAATGTTTTTTTTTTTTTTTTTTAAAGGGTACCTTTCGTCAAAAAAAAATTTGATATATTATAGATTAATGTATGCAGAAGAACTTTCCAATTCCATGTTATTAAAAAATATGCTTCTTTCTATTTAATTTTCCACTTTGAAAAAATGACCACTAGGGGGTCTCCCTACCAGTCCTTTTTTTTTTTTATAGATTTCAGACTCATGCTGGAGTCCTAAATCTCAGACTGCAGCCGGGACACAGACAAGCTCAGCACTGCTCCCTGCCAGAGAGTTTGTCTGTGCCCCGGCTGCAGTCTGAGATTTAGGACTCCAGCATGAGTCTGAAATCTATAAAAAAAAAAAAGGACTGGTAGGGTGACCCCTAGTGGTCATTTTTTCAAAGTGGAAAATTAAATAGAGAGAAGCATATTTTTTAATAACATGGAATTGGAAAGTTATTCTGCATACATTAATCTATATTATATCAAAAGTTTTTTTGACGAAAGGTACCCTTTAATCAACTGGTGCCAGAAAGTTAAGCAGATTTGTAAATTACTTCTATTAAAAAAAATCTTAATCCTTCCAGTACTTATTAGCTGCTGAATACTACAGAGGAAATGGTTTTATTTTCGGAAGACAGAGCTCTCTGCTGACATCACAAGCACAGTGCTCTCTGCTGACATCTCTGCTGTCCATTTTAGGAACTGTCCAGAGTAGGAGAAAATCCCCATAGAAAACATATGCAGTTCCGATTTTCTGAATGTCATATTGTAAAATTTATTTACAAAATATACAAATAAACAGTTATATAAAAAAAAATGGACAGAGATGTCAACAGAGAGCACTGTGCTCGTGATGTCAGCAGAGAGCTCTGTGTTCCAAAAAGAAATAATTTCCTCTGTAGTATTCAGCAGCTGATAAGTACTGGAAGGATTAAGATTTTTTAATAGAAGTAATTTACAAATCTGTTTAACTTTCTGGCACCAGTTGATTTAAAAAAATAAAAAATAAAAAAAAAATAGTTTTCCACCGGAGTACCCCTTTGACCATATAGACAGGGCTGGTGCTGCCAGTAGGCAAAATAGGCAGCTGCCTAGAGAGCCCTCTTGATGGGGGTGCCGCTCTCCCTGCTGCATTAAAGTTAGTAGCCAGAATCCAAAGCACCCGCTGCTCATCCGAAGCACCCGCCCAGCCAGCACCGCCATTGCAACATCCCCCCTCTCCTCGGTACCATTATAATCTGCATTCTTCAGCCTGCTGGAGGAGCGCAGTGCCACCTCCGAGGCCAGATGGGCAGGTCACATCCGCCCCATGAGGAGGAGGTTTGTTACAGTGTATCACCACAGTAGTAAGGTGGGGCTTATCCAAAGGTGGAGAAAATGGGCGGGTCAAGGGGGTGACAAAATTAGCCCCCGTGTGACGTCACACTCCGTCCCCTCAGTGCAAGCCTATGGGAGGGGGCGTCACGCCCCCTCCCATAGGCTTGCATTGAGGGGGTGGAGCATGACATCACACGGGGGGAGGCGGGGCCGTGACATCACTATGCTCCGTCCCTGTGATCTCCAGTAATCAGAACCAGAGCGAACACGCTCCGGGGACTGATTCTAACGGGGTGCTGTGTGCAAGATCACGGGGGTCCCCAGCAGCGGGACCCCCGCGATCAGGCATCTTATCCCCTATCCTTTCGATAGGGGATAAGATGTCTTAGCGCCGGAATACCCCTTTAACATTTAATAGTAGCATTAATATTGTCCTCTCAAACCTGGACAACCAGTATAGACATCCAAGTGTATAAAACCCCATTACCATGTGACAAATAGTGATGAGCGCGAATATTCGAAATGCTAATTTTTACCGCAAATATCGGAACTTTGCAATTTCGCGAATATTTAGAATATAGTGATATATATTTGCAAAGACGAATATTCGTTTTATTTATTTATTTATTTTGTTTTTGTTTTTTTTGCAACTATACGAATATTTGCGAATATCGGCACTTCGAGGAGAGGACACTGATCCCTCCCTTCTTTTAGGTGAAAGATATAATTGCGCATGCGCTCTATGCGAATTTCGTTACAAATTTTCGCATGAAAAAAAAAAGAGAGAACTAACATAGCGAATATGCAAATTTCACGATCATAGGACGAATATTCATCCATACATTCGTGAAATATCGCAAATTCGAAAATGGCCCCTGCCGCTCATCACTATTTATCACTAGTGATGAGCGCCAGGGGCCATATTCGAATTTGCGATATTTCACGAATGTATGGATGAATATTCGTCCTATGATCGCGAAATTTGCATATTTGCTATGTTAGTTCTCTCTTTTTTTTTTTATTGCGAAAATTTGTAACAAAATTTGCATAGAGCGCATGCGCAATTATATCTTTCACCTAAAAGAAGGGAGGGATCAGTGTCCTCCCCTGGAAGTGCTGATATTCGCCAGTCATCCGGCACGGAGCGAAGTTCACTACGTGCACCGATTGCCTGGGGTGCTACAGCTGAGATCTCGGGGGTCCCCAGCGGCGGAACCCCCCTGATCAGAAATCTTATCCCTGTCCTATGGATAGTGGATAAGATGTCTAGGGGCAGAGTACCCCTTTAAAGGGGTTATCCAGGCAAATTGTATATCAACTGGCTCCGGAAAGTGAAACAGATTTGTAAATCACTTCTATTAAAAAATCTTAATCCTTCCAATAGTTATTAGCTTCTGAAGTTTTCTGTCTAACTGCTCAATGATGATGTCACGTCCCGGGAGCTGTGCATGATGGGAAAATTTCCCCATAGGAACTGCACAGCTCCTGGGATGTGAGTCATCAGAAAGCAGTTAGACAGAAAACAGCAACTCAACTTCAGAAGCTAATAACTATAGGAAGGATTAAGAATTTTTAATAGAAGTAATTTACAAATCTGTTTAACTTTCCGGAGCCAGTTGATATATATAAAAAAAAGTTTTTGCCTGGAATACCCCTTTAAAGGGGTTATCCCGGAATAGAAAAAAACAGAGCTAATTTCTTTTAAAAAACGCTCCCTGTCTGGTATTACAACTCGGCTCCATTCACTTCAAAGGAACGGAGCTGCAGAACCACGCCCAACCTGGAGACAGACGGGGAGCGATTTTTGAAAGAAATTAGCTCTATTTTTTTTATTCCTGGATAACCCCTTTAAGGCGGTACTCCGGTGGAAAATAATAATTATTATTATTATTTTTTTTTTCAATTCAACTGGTGCCAGAAAGTTAAACAGATTTGTAAATTACTTTTATTTATTAATCCTTCCAGTACTTATCAGCTGCTATATACTGCAGAGGATGTTGTATTTCTTTCTGGAGTTCTTTTCAGTCTGACCACAGTGCTCTCTGCTGACACCTCTGTTCGTATCAGGAACTGTCCAGAGCAGGAGAGGTTTTCTATAGGGATTTGCTCCGACTCTGGGCAGTTCCCAACATGGACAGAGGTGTCAGCAGAGAACACTGTGGTCAGACAGAAAAGAACTGCAACTTCCTGTGGAGCATACAGCAGCTGATAAGTACTGGAAGGATTAAAAATAGTTTTCCGCCGGAGCACCGCTTTAAAGCTTCAGCATTAGAAATCAACTGGTGCCAGAAAGTTAAACAGATTTAGTAAATTACTTTTATTTAGAAATCTTAATCTCTCCAGTACTTATCAGCTGCTGTATGCTCCAGAGGAAATTGTATTTCTTTTTGGAGTTCTTTTCAGTCTGTCCACAGTGCTCTCTGCTGACACCTATGTTCACATCAGGAACTGTCCAGAGTAGGAGAGGTTTGCTATGGGGATTTGCTCCTACTCTTAACAGTTCCTGACATGGACAGAGGTGTCAGCAGAGAACACTGTGGTCAGACAGAAAAGAACTCCAACTTCCTCTGTAGCATACAGCAGCTGATAAGTACTGGAAGGATTAAGATTTTTAAATAGAAGTAATTTACAAATCTGTTTAACTTTCTGGCACCAGTTGATTTGAAAAAAAAAATGTTTTTCACTGGAGTACCCCTTTAAAGCTTCGGCATTAGAATGGACAAGCATCAGGTGTATCCTATTTGCCCTATGCCAGTGGTTCTTAACCTGGGTTCGATCGAACCCCAGGGGTTCGGTGAGTCAGTCGCGGGGGTTCGGCGGGGGAGGTCACAACAGGACAGGCAAACCAAGCAATTGGTTGGGGCCCTGAGCTGGCCCACGGCCCCGAGCAGAGCCGGTGTTTGCCCGTCCTGTAGTGATGGGCCAAATCCCCCCATCACTATTAACTCCCTGCGGCCCCGTGTTAAGTTTAAAAATGCAGGGGCCACCGGGACATAGCGCACGCCGGGACGTCACTGATGTCCCGTGCGTGCGCCCATGGAAACGAAGGCGCTGAGGACCGGAGGATAGAGAAGGAGGAAGACGCGCGCTGGCCAGCTTGGTAAGTGACCACCGGTCCCGAGACCTACTGCTATAGCCGGAGCGGTGGTGGGAGCACTGAAGTGGGCAGTACACAGGCATACACTGTATATGGCTGGAGGCTGTATGTCTGTGGGGGAACACTGTCTACATCAGTGGTCTTCAACCTGTGGACCAAAGATGTTGCAAAACTACAACTTACGGCATGCCCGGACAGCCGTTGGCTGCCTGCCTAATGTGGGGGAACACTGCCGGCCTAATGTGTGGGAACACTGCCTGCCTAATGTGGGGGAAACACTGCCTGCCTAATGTGGGGGGAACACTGCCTGCCTAATGTGGGCGAACACTGCCTGCCTAATATGGGCGAACACTACCTGCCTAATGTGGGGGAACACTGCCTGCCTAATGTGGGGGAACGCTGCCTGCCTAATGTGGGGGAACACTGCCTGCCTAATGTGGGGGATCACTGCCTGCCTAATGTGGGGGAACGCTGCCTGCCTAATGTGGGGGAACACTACCTGCCTAATGTGGGGGAACACTACCTGCCTAATGTGAGAGAACACTGCCTGCCTAATGTGGGAGAACACAGCCTGCCTAATGTGGAGGAACGCTGCCTGTCTAATGTGGGGGAACACTGCCTGCCTAATGTGGGGGGGCGCTGCCTGCCTAATGTAGAGAACACTGCCTGCCTGATGTGGGAGAACACTGCCATTGTTGCAAAAATGACATGAGAGCGGCAATTGCCAAGGTTAAGCCGCGCATTTCTGAACTGGTCTCTGAAAGACAACAGCAGAAGTCACTGATTTGCAGTAAATATTCATTATGTTTTTGTGTGAAGATCCTGTTTTCATGGTTTTGTTCTTTGTTCTTAATGGTTTTGTTCATTTTGTGCACCTATGTATAAATATATACTTAAATATATACCTCCTATGTATAAATATATACCTCCTATGTATAAATATATACCTCCTATGTATAAATATATACCTCCTATGTATAAATATATACCTCCTATGTATACATATATACCTCCTATGTATAAATATATACCTCCTATGTATAAATATATACCTCCTATGTATAAATATATACCTCCTATGTATAAATATATACTTAAATATATACCTCCTATGTATAAATATATACCTCCTATGTATAAATATATACCACCTATGTATACATATATACCTCCTGTCACGATGCCGGCTGGCAGGAGGTGGATCCTCTGTGCCAAAGAGGGATTGGCGTGGACCGTGCTAGTGGACCGGTTCTAAGTCACTACTGGTTTTCACCAGAGCCCGCCGCAAAGCGGGATGGTCTTGCTGCGGCGGTAGTGACCAGGTCGTATCCACTAGCAACGGCTCAACCTCTCTGACTGCTGAAGATAGGCGCGGTACAAGGGAGTAGACAGAAGCAAGGTCGGACATAGCAGAAGGTCGGGGCAGGCAGCAAGGATCGTAGTCAGGGGCAACGGCAGGAGGTCTGGAACACAGGCTAGGAACACACAAGGAAACGCTTTCACTGGCACAATGGCAACAAGATCCGGCGAGGGAGTGCAGGGGAAGTGAGGTATACATAGGGAGTGCACAGGTGAACACACTAATTAGAACCACTTGCGCCAATCAGCGGCGCAGTGGCCCTTTAAATGGCAGAGACCCGGCGCGCGCGCGCCCTAGGGAGCGGGGCCGCGCGCGCCGGGACAGGACCGACGGAGAGCGAGTCAGGTACGGGAGCCGGGGTGCGCATCGCGAGCGGGCGCCACCCGCATCGCGAATCGCATCCCGGCTGGAGGCGGTATCGCAGCGCACCGGGTCAGTGGATCTGACCGGAGCGCTGCAGTAGCGAGAGTGTAGCGAGCGCTCCGGGGAGGAGTGGGGACCCGGAGCGCTCGGCGTAACAGTACCCCCCCCCCCTTGGGTCTCCCCCTCTTCTTAGAGCCTGAGAACCTGAGGAGCAGACTTTTGTCTAGGATATTGTCCTCAGGTTCCCAGGATCTCTCTTCAGGACCACAACCCTCCCAATCGACCAAAAAAAAAGTTTTCCCTCTGACCTTCTTGGAGGCCAGTATCTCCTTTACGGAGAAGATGTCCGAGGAGCCGGAAACAGGAGTGGGAGAAACAAGTTTGGGAGAGAAACGGTTGATGATGAGTGGTTTAAGAAGAGAAACGTGAAAGGCATTAGGAATACGAAGAGAAGGAGGAAGAAGAAGTTTGTAAGAGACAGGATTAATCTGGCACAAAATTTTGAAAGGACCAAGATAGCGTGGTCCCAATTTGTAGCTAGGGACACGGAAGCGGACATATTTAGCGGAGAGCCATACCTTGTCTCCAGGAGAAAAAATGGGGGGAGCTCTTCTTTTCTTATCAGCAAACTTCTTCTGTAAGAGAGAATTTTGGGTCTCTTTCCATATGGTGGAAAGATCACTAGATATTTCATCCACAGCGGGCAAACCAGAGGGCAAGGGAGTAGGGAGGGGGGGAAGAGGGTGACGGCCGTACACCACGAAAAATGGGGATTTGGAGGAAGATTCAGAGACTCTGAAGTTATACGAGAATTCGGCCCATGGTAGAAGATCTGCCCAGTCATCCTGGCGGGAGGAAACAAAATGCCGTAAATAATCACCCAGGACCTGGTTAATTCTTTCTACTTGCCCATTGGATTGAGGATGATAGGCAGAAGAAAAGTTTAATTTAATCTTGAGTTGTTTACAGAGAGCCCTCCAGAATTTTGACACGAATTGGACGCCTCTGTCCGAGACGATCTGCGTGGGCAAACCGTGAAGACGAAAAATGTGTACAAAAAATTGTTTTGCCAACTGAGGCGCTGAAGGAAGACCAGGAAAAGGGATGAAATGTGCCATCTTGGAGAATCGATCAACGACCACCCAAACAACAGTGTTGCCACGGGATGGGGGTAAGTCTGTAATAAAGTCCATACCAATCAGAGACCAAGGCTGTTCGGGGACAGGCAGAGGATGAAGAAGACCAGCGGGCTTCTGGCGAGGAGTCTTATCCCGGGCACAGACAGTGCAGGCTCGCACAAAATCCACAACATCCGTCTCCAGAGTCGGCCACCAATAGAAACGAGAGATGAGTTGCACGGATTTCTTGATGCCCGCATGACCTGCGAGATGGGAGGAGTGACCCCATTTGAGGATTCCGAGGCGTTGGCGTGGAGAGACGAAGGTCTTCCCTGGAGGAGTTTGCCTGATGGAGGCTGGAGAAGTGGAGATCAGGCAGTCAGGAGGAATGATGTGTTGCGGAGAGAGCTCTACTTCCGAGGCATCCGAGGAACGAGAGAGAGCATCGGCCCTAATGTTCTTATCGGCAGGCCGAAAGTGAATTTCAAAATTAAATCGGGCAAAGAACAGAGACCACCTGGCCTGGCGAGGATTCAGCCATTGGGCAGACTGGAGATAGGAGAGGTTCTTGTGATCGGTGTAAATAATAACTGGAAATCTTGATCCCTCCAGCAGATGCCTCCATTCCTCAAGTGCTAATTTAATGGCTAGTAGCTCTCGATCCCCGATGGAGTAGTTCCTCTCCGCCGGAGATAAGGTCCTAGAAAAAAAACCACAAGTAACAGCATGCCCGGAAGAATTTTTTTGTAGAAGGACCGCTCCAGCTCCTACTGAGGAGGCATCAACCTCCAATAGGTAGGGTTTAGATGGGTCAGGTCTGGAGAGCACGGGAGCCGAAGAAAAGGCAGACTTGAGCTGTTTAAAGGCGTCTTCCGCTTGAGGAGGCCATGACTTAGGATTGGCATTCTTTTTGGTTAAAGCCACGATAGGAGCCACAATGGTAGAAAAATGTGGAATGAATTGTCTGTAATAATTGGCGAACCCCAAAAAACGTTGGATAGCACGGAGTCCGGAGGGGCGTGGCCAATCTAAAATGGCAGAGAGTTTGTCTGGATCCATTTGTAGTCCCTGGCCAGAGACCAAGTATCCTAGGAAAGGAAGAGATTGGCATTCAAACAGACATTTCTCCATTTTGGCATAAAGTTGATTGTCTCGAAGTCTCTGAAGAACCATGCGGACATGCTGGCGGTGTTCTTCTAGGTTGGCAGAAAAAATCAGGATATCGTCCAGATATACAACAACACAGGAATATAAGAGATCACGAAAAATTTCATTAACAAAGTCTTGGAAGACGGCAGGGGCGTTGCACAGGCCAAAGGGCATGACCAGATACTCAAAGTGTCCATCTCTGGTGTTAAATGCCGTTTTCCATTCATCCCCCTCTCTGATGCGGATGAGATTATAGGCACCTCTTATGTCCAGTTTGGTAAAGATGTGGGCACCTTGGAGGCGATCAAAGAGTTCAGAGATGAGAGGTAGGGGGTAGCGGTTCTTTATCGTGATTTTATTAAGACCGCGGTAATCAATGCAAGGACGTAGGGAGCCATCTTTTTTGGACACAAAGAAAAATCCGGCTCCGGCAGGAGAGGAGGATTTGCGGATAAAGCCCTTTTTTAAATTTTCCTGGATGTACTCAGACATAGCAAGAGTCTCTGGGGCAGAGAGAGGATAAATTCTGCCCCGGGGTGGAGTAGTGCCCGGGAGGAGGTCAATAGGACAGTCATAAGGCCTGTGAGGAGGTAGAGTCTCAGCTTGTTTTTTGCAAAAAACATCCGCAAAGTCCATATAGGCCTTAGGGAGACCGGTTACAGGGGGAACCACAGGGTCACGGCAAGGAGAACTGGGAACCGGTTTAAGGCAGTCCTTGAAACAAGAGGAACCCCAACTCTTGATCTCCCCAGTGGACCAATCCAGGGTTGGGGAATGGTGTTGAAGCCAGGGTAGTCCGAGGAGAATTTCGGAAGTGCAATTGGGGAGGACCAAAAACTCAATTTTCTCGTGATGAGGTCCGATGCACATTAGGAGGGGCTCCGTGCGGAAACGTATGGTACAGTCCAATCTTTCATTGTTAACACAATTGATGTAGAGGGGTCTGGCGAGACTGGTCACCGGGATGTTGAACCTGTTGATGAGAGAGGCCAAAATAAAATTTCCTGCAGATCCGGAATCCAAGAAGGCCATAGTAGAGAAGGAGAAGGTAGAGGCAGATATCCGCACAGGCACAGTAAGACGTGGAGAAGCAGAGTTGACATCAAGGACTGTCTCACCTTTGTGCGGAGTCAGCGTACGTCTTTCCAGGCGGGGAGGACGGATAGGACAATCCTTCAGGAAGTGTTCGGTACCGGCACAGTACAGGCAGAGATTCTCCATGCGGCGTCGTGTCCTCTCTTGAGGTGTCAGGCGAGACCGGTCGACCTGCATAGCCTCCACGGCGGGAGGAACAGGAACGGATTGCAGGGGACCAGAGGAGAGAGGAGCCGGGGAGAAAAAACGCCTCATGCGAACAAAGTCCATATCCTGGCGGAGCTCCTGACGCCTTTCGGAAAAACGCATGTCAATGCGAGTGGCTAGATGAATGAGTTCATGTAGGTTAGCAGGGATTTCTCGTGCGGCCAGAACATCTTTAATGTTGCTGGATAGGCCTTTTTTAAAGGTCGCGCAGAGGGCCTCATTATTCCAGGATAGTTCAGAAGCAAGAGTACGGAATTGTACGGCGTACTCGCCAACGGAAGAATTACCCTGGACCAGGTTCAACAGAGCAGTCTCAGCAGAAGAGGCTCGGGCAGGTTCCTCAAAGACACTTCGAATTTCCGAGAAGAAGGAGTGTACAGAGGCAGTGACGGGGTCATTGCGGTCCCAGAGCGGTGTGGCCCATGACAGAGCTTTTCCAGACAGAAGGCTGACTACGAAAGCCACCTTAGACCTTTCAGTAGGGAACTGGTCCGACATCATCTCCAAGTGCAGGGAGCATTGAGAAAGAAAGCCACGGCAAAATTTAGAGTCCCCATCAAATTTATCCGGCAAGGATAGTCGTAGGCCTGAAGCGGCCACTCGCTGCGGAGGAGGTGCAGGAGCTGGCGGAGGAGATGATTGCTGAAGCTGTGGTAGTAGCTGCTGTAGCATCACGGTCAGTTGAGACAGCTGTTGGCCTTGTTGCGCTATCTGTTGTGACTGCTGGGCGACCAGCGTGGTGAGGTCGGCGACAACTGGCAGTGGAACTTCAGCGGGATCCATGGCCGGATCTACTGTCACGATGCCGGCTGGCAGGAGGTGGATCAGGTGAACACACTAATTAGAACCACTTGCGCCAATCAGCGGCGCAGTGGCCCTTTAAATCGCAGAGACCCACTGACCCGGTGCGCTGCGATACCGCCTCCAGCCGGGATGCGATTCGCGATGCGGGTGGCGCCTGCTCGCGATGCGCACCCCGGCTCCCGTACCTGACTCGCTCTCCGTCGGTCCTGTCCCAGCGCGCGCGGCCCCGCTCCCTAGGGCGCGCGCGCGCCGGGACAGGACCGACGGAGAGCGAGTCAGGTACGGGAGCCGGGGTGCGCATCGCGAGCGGGCGCCACCCGCATCGCGAATCGCATCCCGGCTGGAGGCGGTATCGCAGCGCACCGGGTCAGTGGATCTGACCGGAGCGCTGCAGTAGCGAGAGTGTAGCGAGCGCTCCGGGGAGGAGCGGGGACCCGGAGCGCTCGGCGTAACACCTCCTATGTATAAATATATACCTCCTATGTATACATATATACCTCCTATGTATACATATATACCTCCTATGTATAAATATATACCTCCTATGTATAAATATATACCTCCTATGTATAAATATATACCTCCTATGTATACATATATAACCTCCTATGTATAAATATATACCTCCTATGTATAATATATACCTCCTATGTATAAATATATAACCTCCTATGTATAAATATATAACCTCCTATGTATACATATATACCTCCTATGTATAAATATATACCTCCTATGTATACATATATACCTCCTATGTATAAATATATACCTCCTATGTATACATATATACCTCCTATGTATAAATATATACCTCCTATGTATACATATATACCTCCTATGTATACATATATACCTCCTATGTATACATATATACCTCCTATGTATAAATATATACCTCCTATGTATAAATATATACCTCCTATGTATAAATATATAACCTCCTATGTATAAATATATAACCTCCTATGTATAAATATATACCTCCTATGTATACATATATACCTTCTATGTATAAATATATACCTCCTATGTATAAATATATACCTCCTATGTATAAATATATACCTCCTATGTATAAATATATAACCTCCTATGTATAAATATATACCTCCTATGTATAAATATATACCTCTTATGTATAAATATATACCTCCTATGTATAAGTATATACCTCCTATGTATAAATATATACCTCCTATGTATAAATATATACCTCCTATGTATACATATATACCTCCTATGTATAAATATATACCTCCTATGTATAAATATATACCTCCTATGTATAAATATATACCTCATATGTATAAATATATACCTCCTATGTATAAATATATACCTCCTATGTATACATATATACCTCCTATGTATACATATATACCTCCTATGTATAAGATATACCTCCTATGTATACATATATACCTCCTATGTATACATATATACCTCCTATGTATAATATTTACCTCCTATGTATAAGTATATACCTCCTATGTATACATATATACCTCCTATGTATAATATATACCTCCTATGTATAAGTATATACCTCCTATGTATAAATATATACCTCCTATGTATACATATATACCTCCTATGTATAATATATACCTCCTATGTATAAGTATATACCTCCTATGTATAAATATATACCTCCTATGTATACATATATACCTCCTATGTATAATATATACCTCCTATGTATAAGTATATACCTCCTATGTATAAATATATAACCTCCTATGTATAAATATATACCTCCTATGTATAAATATTTACCTCCTATGTATACATATATACCTCCTATGTATAAATATATACCTCCTATGTATACATATATACCTCTTATGTATAAATATATACCTCCTATGTATACATATATACCTCTTATGTATAAATATATACCTCCTATGTATAAATATATACCTCCTATGTATATATACCTCCTATGTATAAATATTTACCTCCTATGTATAAATATATACCTCCTATGTATACATATATAACCTCCTATGTATAAATATATACCTCCTATGTATAAATATATACTTCCTATGTATAATATATACCTCCTATGTATAAATATATACATCCTATGTATAAATATATAACCTCCTATGTATAAATATATACCTCCTATGTATAAGTATATACCTCCTATGTATAAATATATACCTCCTATGTATAAATATATACCTCCTATGTATAAAAATATACCTCCTATGTATAAATATATAACCTCCTATGTATAAATATATACCTTCTATGTATAAGTATATACCTCCTATGTATAAATATATACCTCCTATGTATAAATATATACCTCCTATGTATACATATATACCTCCTATGTATAATATATACCTCCTATGTATAAGTATATACCTCCTATGTATAAATATATACCTCCTATGTATACATATATACCTCCTATGTATAATATATACCTCCTATGTATAAGTATATACCTCCTATGTATAAATATATAACCTCCTATGTATAAATATATAACTCCTATGTATAAATATATACCTCCTATGTATAAATATATAACCTCCTATGTATAAATATATACCTCCTATGTATAAATATATAACCTCCTATGTATACATATATACCTCCTATGTATAAATATATACCTCCTATATATACAGATATACCTCCTATGTATAAATATATAACTCCTATGTATAATATATACCTCCTATGTATACAGATATACCTCCTATGTATAAATATATACCTCCTATGTATACATATATACCTCCTATGTATAAATATATACCTCCTATGTATAAATATATACCTCCTATGTATAAATATATACCTCCTATGTATAAGTATATACCTCCTATGTATAAATATATACCTCCTATGTATACATATATACCTCCTATGTATAAATATATACCTCCTATGTATAAATATATACCTCCTATGTATAAGTATATACCTCCTATGTATAAATATATACCTCCTATGTATAAATATATACCTCCTATGTATACATATATACCTCCTATGTATACATATATACCTCCTATTTATAAATATATACCTCCTATATATAAATATATACCTCCTATGTATAAGTATATACCTCCTATGTATAAATATATACCTTTTATGTATACATATATACCTCCTATGTATAAATATATACCTCGTATGTATAAATATATACCTCCTATGTATAAGTATATACCTACTATGTATAAGTATATACCTCCTATGTATAAATATATACCTCCTATGTATAAATATATACCTCCTATGTATACATATATACCTCCTCTGTATAAATATATACCTCCTATGTATAAATATATAACCTCCTATGTATAATATATACCTCCTATGTATAAATATATAACCTCCTATGTATAAATATATAACCTCCTATGTATACATATATACCTCCTATGAATAAATATATACCTCCTATGTATACATATATACCTCCTCTGTATAAATATATACCTCCTACGTATAAATATATAACCTCCTATGTATACATATATACCTCCTATGTATAAATATATACCTCCTATGTATAAATATATACCTCCTATGTATAAATATATACCTCCTATGTATACATATATACCTCCTATGTATAAATATATACCTCCTATGTATAAATATATACCTCCTATGTATAAATATATACCTCCTATGTATAAATATATAACCTCCTATGTATAAATATATACCTCCTATGTATACATATATACCTCCTATGTATAAATATATACCTCCTATGTATAAATATATACCTCCTATGTATAAATATATACCTCCTATGTATAAATATATAACCTCCTATGTATAAATATATAACCTCCTATGTATAAATATATACCTCCTATGTATAAATATATACCTCCTATGTATAAATATATACCTCCTATGTATACATATATACCTCCTATGTATAAATATATACCTCCTATGTATAAATATATACCTCCTATGTATACATATATACCTCCTATGTATAAATATATACCTCCTATGTATAAATATATATCTCCTATGTATAAATATATACCTCCTATGTATAAATATATACCTCCTATGTATAAATATATACATCCTATGTATAAATATATACCTCCTATGTATAAGTATATACCTCCTATGTATAAATATATACCTCCTATGTATACATATATACCTTCTATGTATAAGTATATACCTCCTATGTATAAATATATACCTCCTATGTATACATATATACCTCCTATGTATAAGTATATACCTCCTATGTATAAATATATACCTCCTATGTATACATATATACCTCCTATGTATAAATATATACCTCCTATGTATACATATATACCTCCTATGTATAATATATACCTCCTATGTATAAGATATACCTCCTATGTATACATATATACCTCCTATGTATAAGTATATACCTCCTATGTATACATATATACCTCCTATGTATAAATATATACCTCCTATGTATAAATATATACCTCCTATGTATAAATATATTACCTCCTATGTATAAATATATACATCCTATGTATACATATATACCTCCTATGTATAAATATATACCTCCTATGTATACATATATACCTCCTATGTATAAATATATACCTCCTATGTATAACTATATACCTCCTATGTATAAATATATACCTCCTATGTATACAGATATACCTCCTATGTATAAATATATACCTCCTATGTTTAAATATATAACTCCTATGTATAAATATATACCTCCTATGTATACATATATACCTCCTATGTATAAATATATACCTCCTATGTATAACTATATACCTCCTATGTATAAATATATACCTCCTATGTATACATATATACCTCCTATGTATAAATATATACCTCCTATGTATAAATATATACCTCCTATGTATAAATATATACCTCCTATGTATAAATATATAACCTCCTATGTATAAATATATAACCTCCTATGTATACATATATACCTCCTATGTATAAATATATACCTCCTATGTATACATATATACCTCCTATGTATAAATATATACCTCCTATGTATACATATATACCTCCTATGTATAAATATATACCTCCTATGTATAAATATATAACTCCTATGTATAAATATATACCTCCTATGTATAAATATATACCTCCTATGTATAAATATATACCTCCTATGTATACATATATAACCTCCTATGTATAAATATATACCTCGTATGTATAAATATATACCTCCTATGTATAAATATATACCTCCTATGTATAAATATATACCTCCTATGTATAAATATATAACCTCCTATGTATAAATATATACCTCCTATGTATAAATATATACCTCCTATGTATAAATATATACCTCCTATGTATAAATATATACCTCCTATGTATAAATATATAACCTCCTATGTATAAATATATACCTCCTATGTATAAGTATATACCTCCTATGTATAAATATATACCTCCTATGTATAAATATATACCTCCTATGTATAATATATACCTCCTATGTATAAGTATATACCTCCTATGTATAAATATATACCTCCTATGTATACATATATACCCCCTATGTATAATATATACCTCCTATGTATAAGTATATACCTCCTATGTATAAATATATAACCTCTTATGTATAAATATATACCTCCTATGTATAAATATATACCTCCTATGTATAAATATATAACCTCCTATGTATAAATATATACCTCCTATGTATAAATATATAACCTCCTATGTATACATATATACCTCCTATGTATAAATATATACCTCCTATATATACAGATATACCTCCTATGTATAAATATATACCTCCTATGTATAATAATATACCTCCTATGTATAAGATATACCTCCTATGTATAAATATATACCTCCTATGTATAAATATATACCTCCTATGTATAAATATATACCTCCTATGTATAAATATATACCTCCTATGTATAAATATATACCTCCTATGTATACATATATACCTCCTATGTATAAATATATACCTCCTATGTATAATATATACCTCCTATGTATAAATATATACCTCCTATGTATAAATATATACCTCCTATGTATACATATATACCTCCTATGTATAAATATATACCTCCTATGTATAAATATATACCTCCTATGTATACATATATACCTCCTATGTATAAATATATACCTCCTATGTATACATATATACCTCCTATGTATAAATATATACCTCCTATGTATAAATATATACCTCCTATGTATAAGTATATACCTCCTATGTATAAATATATACCTCCTATGTATAAATATATACCTCCTATGTATAAATATATACCTCCTATGTATAAAGTATATACCTCCTATGTATAAATATATACCTCCTATGTATACATATATAACCTCCTATGTATAAATATATACCTCCTATGTATACATATATACCTCCTATGTATAAGTATATACCTCCTATGTATAATATATACCTCCTATGTATAATATATACCTCCTATGTATAAATATATACCTCCTATGTATAAATATATACCTCCTATGTATAAATATATACCTCCTATGTATACATATATACCTCCTATGTATAAATATATACCTCCTATGTATACATATATACCTCCTATGTATAAATATATACCTCCTATGTATACATATATACCTCCTATGTATAAATATATACCTCCTATGTATAAATATATACCTCCTATGTATAAATATATACCTCCTATGTATAAATATATACCTCCTATGTATAATATATACCTCCTATGTATAAATATATACCTCCTATGTATAAATATATACCTCCTATGTATAAATATATAACCTCCTATGTATAAATATATACCTCCTATGTATAATATATACCTCCTATGTATAAATATATACCTCCTATGTATAAATATATACCTCCTATGTATAAATATATACCTCCTATGTATAAATATATACCTCCTATGTATAAATATATACCTCCTATGTATACATATATACCTCCTATGTATAAATATATACCTCCTATGTATAAATATATACCTCCTATGTATAAATATATACCTCCTATGTATAATATATACCTCCTATGTATACATATATACCTCCTATGTATAAATATATACCTCCTATGTATAAATATATACCTCCTATGTATAAATATATACCTCCTATGTATAAATATATACCTCCTATGTATAAATATATACCTCCTATGTATAAATATATACCTCCTATGTATAAATATATACCTCCTATGTATACATATATACCTCCTATGTATAAATATATACCTCCTATGTATAAATATATACCTCCTATGTATAATATATACCTCCTATGTATAAATATATACCTCCTATGTATAAATATATACCTCCTATGTATAAATATATACCTCCTATGTATAAATATATACCTCCTATGTATAAATATATACCTCCTATGTATAAATATATACCTCCTATGTATAAATATATACCTCCTATGTATAAATATATACCTCCTATGTATAAATATATACCTCTATGTATACATATATACCTCCTATGTATAAATATATACCTCCTATGTATAAATATATACCTCCTATGTATAAATATATACCTCCTATGTATAATATATACCTCCTATGTATAAATATATACCTCCTATGTATAAATATATACCTCCTATGTATAAATATATACCTCCTATGTATACATATATACCTCCTATGTATAAATATATACCTCCTATGTATACATATATACCTCCTATGTATAAATATATACCTCCTATGTATAAATATATACCTCCTATGTATAAATATATACCTCCTATGTATAAATATATACCTCCTATGTATAATATATACCTCCTATGTATAAATATATACCTCCTATGTATAATATATACCTCCTATGTATAAATATATACCTCCTATGTATAAATATATACCTCCTATGTATAAATATATACCTCCTATGTATAAATATATACCTCCTATGTATAAATATATACCTCCTATGTATAAATATATACCTCCTATGTATAAATATATACCTCCTATGTATAAATATATACCTCCTATGTATACATATATACCTCCTATGTATAAATATATACCTCCTATGTATAAATATATACCTCCTATGTATAAATATATACCTCCTATGTATAAATATATACCTCCTATGTATAAATATATACCTCCTATGTATAAATATATACCTCCTATGTATACATATATACCTCCTATGTATAAATATATACCTCCTATGTATAAATATATACCTCCTATGTATAAATATATACCTCCTATGTATAAATATATACCTCCTATGTATACATATATACCTCCTATGTATAAATATATACCTCCTATGTATAAATATATACCTCCTATGTATACATATATACCTCCTATGTATAAATATATACCTCCTATGTATAAATATATACCTCCTATGTATAAATATATACCTCCTATGTATAAATATATACCTCCTATGTATAAATATATACCTCCTATGTATACATATATACCTCCTATGTATAAATATATACCTCCTATGTATAAATATATACCTCCTATGTATAAATATATACCTCCTATGTATAAATATATACCTCCTATGTATAAATATATACCTCCTATGTATAAATATATACCTCCTATGTATAAATATATACCTCCTATGTATAAATATATACCTCCTATGTATAAATATATACCTCCTATGTATAAATATATACCTCCTATGTATAAATATATACCTCCTATGTATAAATATATACCTCCTATGTATAAATATATACCTCCTATGTATAAATATATACCTCCTATGTATAAATATATACCTCCTATGTATAAATATATACCTCCTATGTATAAATATATACCTCCTATGTATAAATATATACCTCCTATGTATAAATATATACCTCCTATGTATAAATATATACCTCCTATGTATAAATATATACCTCCTATGTATAAATATATACCTCCTATGTATAAATATATACCTCCTATGTATAAATATATACCTCCTATGTATAAATATATACCTCCTATGTATAAATATATACCTCCTATGTATAAATATATACCTCCTATGTATAAATATATACCTCCTATGTATAAATATATACCTCCTATGTATAAATATATACCTCCTATGTATAAATATATACCTCCTATGTATACATATATACCTCCTATGTATAAATATATACCTCCTATGTATAAATATATACCTCCTATGTATAAATATATACCTCCTATGTATAAATATATACCTCCTATGTATAAATATATACCTCCTATGTATAAATATATACCTCCTATGTATAAATATATACCTCCTATGTATAAATATATACCTCCTATGTATAAATATATACCTCCTATGTATAAATATATACCTCCTATGTATAAATATATACCTCCTATGTATAATATATACCTCCTATGTATAAATATATACCTCCTATGTATAAATATATACCTCCTATGTATAAATATATACCTCCTATGTATACATATATACCTCCTATGTATAAATATATACCTCCTATGTATAAATATATACCTCCTATGTATAATATATACCTCCTATGTATAAATATATACCTCCTATGTATAAATATATACCTCCTATGTATAAATATATACCTCCTATGTATAAATATATACCTCCTATGTATAAATATATACCTCCTATGTATAAATATATACCTCCTATGTATAAATATATACCTCCTATGTATAAATATATACCTCCTATGTATAAATATATACCTCCTATGTATAAATATATACCTCCTATGTATAAATATATACCTCCTATGTATAAATATATACCTCCTATGTATAAATATATACCTCCTATGTATAAATATATACCTCCTATGTATAAATATATACCTCCTATGTATAAATATATACCTCCTATGTATAAATATATACCTCCTATGTATAAATATATACCTCCTATGTATAAATATATACCTCCTATGTATAAATATATACCTCCTATGTATAAATATATACCTCCTATGTATAAATATATACCTCCTATGTATAAATATATACCTCCTATGTATAAATATATACCTCCTATGTATAAATATATACCTCCTATGTATAAATATATACCTCCTATGTATAAATATATACCTCCTATGTATAAATATATACCTCCTATGTATAAATATATACCTCCTATGTATAAATATATACCTCCTATGTATAAATATATACCTCCTATGTATAAATATATACCTCCTATGTATAAATATATACCTCCTATGTATAAATATATACCTCCTATGTATAATATATACCTCCTATGTATAATATATACCTCCTATGTATAAATATATACCTCCTATGTATAAATATATACCTCCTATGTATAAATATATACCTCCTATGTATAAATATATACCTCCTATGTATAAATATATACCTCCTATGTATAAATATATACCTCCTATGTATAAATATATACCTCCTATGTATAAATATATACCTCCTATGTATAAATATATACCTCCTATGTATAAATATATACCTCCTATGTATACATATATACCTCCTATGTATAAATATATACCTCCTATGTATAAATATATACCTCCTATGTATAAATATATACCTCCTATGTATAAATATATACCTCCTATGTATAATATATACCTCCTATGTATAAATATATACCTCCTATGTATAAATATATACCTCCTATGTATAAATATATACCTCCTATGTATAATATATACCTCCTATGTATAAATATATACCTCCTATGTATAAATATATACCTCCTATGTATAATATATACCTCCTATGTATAAATATATACCTCCTATGTATAAATATATACCTCCTATGTATAAATATATACCTCCTATGTATAAATATATACCTCCTATGTATAAATATATACCTCCTATGTATAAATATATACCTCCTATGTATAAATATATACCTCCTATGTATAAATATATACCTCCTATGTATAAATATATACCTCCTATGTATAAATATATACCTCCTATGTATAATATACTCTATGTAATAATACCTCCTATGTATAAATATATACCTCCTATGTATAAATATATACCTCCTATGTATAATATATACCTCCTATGTATAATATATACCTCCTATGTATAAATATATACCTCCTATGTATAAATATATACCTCCTATGTATAAATATATACCTCCTATGTATAAATATATACCTCCTATGTATAATATATACCTCCTATGTATAAATATATACCTCCTATGTATAATATATACCTCCTATGTATAAATATATACCTCCTATGTATAATATATACCTCCTATGTATAAATATATACCTCCTATGTATAAATATATACCTCCTATGTATAAATATATACCTCCTATGTATAAATATATACCTCCTATGTATAAATATATACCTCCTATGTATAAATATATACCTCCTATGTATAAATATATACCTCCTATGTATACATATATACCTCCTATGTAATATATACCTCCTATGTATAAATATATACCTCCTATGTATATATATACCTCCTATGTATAATATATACCTCCTATGTATAAATATATACCTCCTATGTATAAATATATACCTCCTATGTATAAATATATACCTCCTATGTATAATATATACCTCCTATGTATAAATATATACCTCCTATGTATATATAACCTATGTATAATACCTCCTATGTATAATATATACCTCCTATGTATAAATATATACCTCCTATGTATAAATATATACCTCCTATGTATAAATATATACCTCCTATGTATAATATATATACCTCCTATGTATAAATATATACCTCCTATGTATAAATATATACCTCCTATGTATACATATATACCTCCTATGTATAAATATATACCTCCTATGTATAATATATACCTCCTATGTATAAATATATACCTCCTATGTATAAATATATACCTCCTATGTATAAATATATACCTCCTATGTATAAATATATACCTCCTATGTAATATATACCTCCTATGTATAATATATACCTCCTATGTATAATATATACCTCCTATGTATAAATATATACCTCCTATGTATAAATATATACCTCCTATGTATAAATATATACCTCCTATGTATAAATATATACCTCCTATGTATAAATATATACCTCCTATGTATAAATATATACCTCCTATGTATAAATATATACCTCCTATGTATAAATATATACCTCCTATGTATAAATATATACCTCCTATGTATAATATATACCTCCTATGTATAATATATACCTCCTATGTATAATATATACCTCCTATGTATAAATATATACCTCCTATGTATAACATATATACCTCCTATGTATAAATATATACCTCCTATGTATAATATATACCTCCTATGTATAATATATACCTCCTATGTATAATATATACCTCCTATGTATAAATATATACCTCCTATGTATAATATATACCTCCTATGTATAAATATATACCTCCTATGTATAAATATATACCTCCTATGTATAATATACCTCCTATGTATAATATATACCTCCTATGTATAAATATATACCTCCTATGTATAAATATATACCTCCTATGTATAAATATATACCTCCTATGTATAATATATACCTCCTATGTATAAATATATACCTCCTATGTATAATATATACCTCCTATGTATAAATATATACCTCCTATGTATACATATATACCTCCTATGTATACAATATATACCTCCTATGTATAAATATATACCTCCTATGTATAAATATATACCTCCTATGTATAAATATATACCTCCTATGTATAAATATATACCTCCTATGTATAAATATATACCTCCTATGTATAAA